>NW_005842809.1:319344-350796 GCF_000455745.1 Alligator sinensis | reverse complement strand
CCACTCTCTCTCCAATCTCTCAGTCCTGATCCTCAAGGGAAATTTACACAACACTTCCCAGAGACGAGCCTATGAGCTCCATTTCATCAACCTGCTGGATACTAGAGATCAGGGACTAAACATAGACATTGGATTTTTGATACATTATAATCTGCCTGGCAACTGACTCCCCAGCCCAGCCCAGCCCCTGGCTTCTTTACTTTTCATTCCATCCAGGAAGAGCACACACCAACTGCTGAAGCTTCCTTAGCCTGACGAAGGGTTTTTGAACCCAAAAGCTTGCTTAATAACTATTCTCCAACCATTTGGGTTGGTCTAATAAAAGATATCAAATTCACCCAAGGAACCTTGTCTCCCTTTGTCTAATGCACTTAAGATGAGACTAAATTCTACTACACGCACACATAGCTGCCTGGCACACACACACATTCATGAAGTGGGTGTGCTATGCATATATGCCAAATATAGGCAACTAGAAAAAAACCCCAACCTACTAACCAATCAATCTATGCCTCCGACAAACTAAGTAGGAGAAAAGGAGGGATAGGGGTTGTCATCTTTGGGAAGTGCTCACATATTATAGAACAGTATTAAAGGAACAGATATACATTTAGATAGGTAAACTGATCATTTACTTGGGCAATTCTGATGCTATGCTTTTGCGGGGAACATTTCTTTATTTTTATTATTGTTAGCATTATTTAAAATTTATATTTTGCAAGTCCCCAAAAGCTCAGATCCTAATGTGGGACCTGTCATATCAAGCAATGAAATAAAATAAAAGTTTTCTGTCTTGTCCCATATTATTCAGCTGCTATTACTGCTGTTAGTTGTGGTTGGGAAATCTGTCTTATCCTAGGAAGTATCTCTGCATTCTTAGTGCCTTGCTCTGTTTTTCTATAGCCAAAGTGATACTGGGCAACCAATTTAGCCTGTGAGCAATCAGATGTGATTACCTTACTTTGTTAATGGTCAGGAAATTATCCAGTCATTTCTAGAATTCAGCCACAGTATTTAATTATTGTTTGCATGGGGCTTTGATGATGCAAAGTAAAATGTAATTGCTAGGTACCATTGTTATTGTTTGTTGACTTTAGAGCATGAGTTAACAATCCGAGCATGGAACTCTTGGATTCTAACTTTAGCACTAGCATTTCCTTGCTGCATGATTCTGCCCTTTTTCCTTCTGTATCCTTAGTTTGACTTGGGATGTTGGATATGGGCACAGTACTACTTTCTACCGGTAGAACTGTATACTTATATCCAAAACCGCATCTACCACGAAATATGCACCATATTTACTCAACTCCAAGAACAGGTTTTTCCTCCCACAAACAACATGGTGGGGCCTTGTCTTAGGTTTGAGTACTGACCAGAGGCAGGCAGTAGCGCAGCTTGGGCTTTGCACCCAGCTTCAGTGCCAAAGCTGGAGCTAAGCCACTGCCTGCAACAGACAGGGGTGGCTTTTGCGGCAAGGGAGACCGCATGGTTAGGGGTGGCTTGTGTGGCAGGGGAGACCTGCCACCCCAAACCCCTCCACACACTTTCTTACCTTCTTCTCCAGCTCCAACCCCTTCAGCCCCAGTCAGAGCTGCTGCAGCTGCTTCTTCCTGGCCAAGTGGATCCAAATGAATATGGTACTTATGGTATCTCCCTTTGTGAGCCTGTGACCAGTAATGAAACAAATCACTTCAACAAGTCTTCTTAAGTTAAAATATTGTTTAATCCTAGCAGTGAGAAGAAAATCAACATAAAAAACCAGGATTTTGAAAACAAGAGGCTTACACCTATGTCTATATTACCTGAGTCTTACTAGCATTGAACAGGGAGCTTAAGAACTATGTTTTTGTTTGTCCACACCCCCAAGTAAGTATCTGTATGTGTCAGTCAGTTCCTTGTAAACAGTTACTAAATAGCTGCCTTTCTAGATAAAGAGGAAATTTTAAACTATTTTTGCTACTTTGTTGGTTCCTGGCATTGGCAAAACAAACTATATAACTTGGATGGAACCAAAGAAGTGGAATCTTCCTGCTAATACACAGATACTACTGTCTCTTAATTGCTCATGTGGTATTTAAAATAATAGAATAATAAATAGATATAGGAAACAATATGGGCAATATGCAACAATAATACATTATTACAGAGCAGCCCCTTGTTCTTCACAGGAAGTATCCAAAAAGTTTATATTTACAGTACTAAAGATATCACTAAAAAACAGTAAGCTCGCCTTGTACATTTTCTGGACCATCTCAGCTACAGCAACATTCCAAATTTATTCTGTAACTTTATAGAAAGACAGGTATATAAAGATGTTATTTATTAAAAAACTGTAAAAATGTGCAAGTGACACAAATTTATTCAGACTACAGAAGACAGTGAGGAACGCAGGATAAAATTCTAGAACTGGAAAGCAAAAAATGAGACCAGGAGTATCAGTGTAATGCAAATTTATCTTTTTTATTCAAGGAGAAGTTCTTAGATCCTTCTCTGTTGTATTCACTCAATTCTATAATAACTATTTTAGTGTCTGGTTTAGAATATCCCACTTGATTTGGAAAAATGCAGACTGATTAATCTGATTACTAAAGCATTTATGAGGTAGGTACCATTGTGGAATTGTAATCTTCACAAAACCCATATGCTGAGAAAGGTAACTGAGGAATGCAGTTTTTCTCAGCTGAGGAAAGTATGCTGAGAAAATCTTAGTGTGAGGACTGGGAATGCAGGGTTTTCTACTCTTATGCTTAAAACTTTAGTTGAAATATCTGTCAGGACTCAAGAACTGGGACAAATGGAAAACTTGAAAGAAAAGAACATTGTCTTAGATGTTTCTTATTGCTTTAAAAAGGGAATGGGAGAATTCTGGGAAAACAATGAGAACCCCATTTCTTGACTAAGTTAGCTAAATATATCTTTGAAGTGGCACTAATATGAAACTCAAGAAACTGGTAAGTCTGCAGTTAGGTGAATCCAAGACAAAGGCCCAATTGCTCATTGCTTACCAACTTGCATAGCCATCTATACCTGCATAATGTAGGTGTATGAAGAATTCTACTCTAGTATTATTCTACATTCAGATTGCACCGTTGTAAATGATTCATGAGGTGCAAGGCAGTGGAGAATCCGGACTCATTTCCTCCTGGAATTTTCAGGACAGGTGCATGAAGTCACCCACACGGATCATAGAGGCAACATCACACACTCAGTAGCCATTCCAGCTGTGTGAATTTGAGTCTAAGTAAGTGTAAAAATAACTTTCTGTAAAATTAGATGTGTCCATGAAGAATTTTTAAATGTTGGAACAAATAGTATCCCATATTGGTTCTGTAATTAAGATATGCATATCTTGGCTCCAAAGATCCCTAATTACATCTGCTTTAGGGATTCTGTTAGAGAGTAGATAATTGTATACAGTAGCTTCAGAGACATTAGAGGAGTTTAATCTAAAGTATAGAGAAATCTTAGAATAGTAGTTCTAACATACATGGTATGTTGTAATGGCTTCTTTGAAGATATTAAAATGTATATTGTCTATTTGATGTAATTAAAAAAAATTACAAATACATGTATTTTGATTAGAGCTTTTCAACTATGGTCCTGCTCCTGTTCCTGTTGAAACCAGTAGAGAAACTTCTATTGTTTACAAGTGTGCAGCATCAGGACCCATACTCATAGGTGCTGACAAAATGGATAAAAATCTTAGAGTCTTATGTTGCAGGACACTAGGACATGCCTGCTTATTTAAGGGCAGAAGCAGCCTAGCCAGAGAGCCCTGCAGGCTAGGCAGAGCTCTACAGCTGCAGGTTGCCTGAGCAGCAGACTAATGAGGGAATTAGCTGGCACCTGCATGTGGTCAGCTGACAGGAAGAAGGCAGGGCCCTGGACACCTATGAGCCCCAGGGCTGGGGCTGGCAGGAGTTAGTTCTTTGGCAACTGCCAGGGGAAGGAGCTCCTGCATGAAAGAGCTGCCCTGAGATGTTTGGTTGTCTGGTCTGCAGGACTCATAAGATTCCTGAAGTTCATAAGGTACCCTGGGCTGAGTAGCACACTAGGTTAAGGAAGAAGTTTGCCTTCTTAAAAGGGCAGAGCATGACCCCATCATTATTTGTTATGTTATAGGCCAGGGGCTGATGTTTTTGTTGTTGTTTGAACCAGAGGCTTGGGAGAAGGCTGTGACGGGAAGTACAGAGGCCTCATTAGTGCCCAGAGAGGCACACGATTGCCTTGGGTCATGTCAGTAGTTGCTCAAGGCTCAAGTAGTTACAGGGCCTGTAAAGGGAGGGTGTGTGCAAAGCACACAAGGGGCCAGAGGGCCCAGCACCAGAGGGGCATAGCAGTCGAGGGCCAGGGGCCTGGAGACTGGAAGAGATTGATCAGAGCTAGTGCCTCAAAGCCAGGTCTGACACAGTGGGCCTAGGCTAGAAGGCCTAGCTAGATCATAGGGGTGGAGGCTGAGTAGGCTGAGGCCTCAACAGAGGTAACAACATCTGTGTAACAGCCATGAGGCATAGGGCACGGAATTGGGAAGTTTTGGAGGCACACAATTAGCCCATAAGGCTTAAGTTGTCCCGTGAGGCACTGACTTGGAGAGGAACCCAGTGAAGGGCCCAAGGACCAGTAGGGTCTAGGGGGTTCCACAGGACCCTGGCCATGCAGAAACTTGTGGGCAGCTTCCCTGCTTATTATTTTTCCAACAAGATGTGGCAGGTGAGATTAGAAGGTGCCCTTGGGGCAGACCTGGCATGGTCATGGAGCCCCAGATGCATCACAGTCATCCCTGGGGACTCTGCACCATGACAACTGGTGCATTAGGCAGGAACCCGGCCATGCACAGGGAAGAAACCTGTGCCCCTGAGAAAGGAAGTGGACCCTTGGGTCAGAATAGAATCCCCAAGAGGTTTATCATGAGGCAGTGGTACCCGAGCTCAGGACGAAGAGCTGAAGGCAGAAAATACCACTGCAGGAGACCAAAGGAGGGAAGACTTCAGGTCTAGACCAGCAAAAAATAAGGTCAGGAGATGACCATGGCAGAGATGGAGTCCATGGAAGGCTGGAAGCAAGAGGCCTTCACCTGGCAGTTGAGGATAAATGAGGTGGAGGAGAGAGTGGCCCATTTACAATGGGAGTTAGAGATAGTAAACTTCATAATTGAGCAGCCTGAAGTGAAAGTGGCTGCATTAGAACTGTGTTTGCAATCTGGGAAGAAGAAAGGAGGGTCCAAGAAAGTCGGGTGCCTGATTGCAGCTGAGACTGAGAAATTTGAACACTGGAACAGTTTATCTCGAATGAGGCTGAGAAAAGCAAGAACTGGTAAGAGAGGTTACACAAGATGCAGAAGGAGATGGCAGTGTCGATGCCAAGGTCATCCAAATTTCATACAGCTCAGGCAACTAAGAAGTCAGACCTTTCACAATGGGTTGAAGAGTCAAAACTCCTTATAGGGACTATAGAGAACAACTGTGGAATCGAGAGGACTGACTTGCATGAGGAGCTGGAGAGCTGGCAACAGAGATACTTTTGATTGGAAGAAGTTTGTACAAGAGATTTGGAGACAGTTAATCGAAGGCCATATCCAGTCGGAGGAGACAGAAAAGACCATATCGATGGAAATGGAGAAAGTCAGAGAACAGATGGAATGTTATAAAGTGCTACAGGACCAGATGCAGTCCCTTGAAGCAGAGGCAAAGGGCAGAACCGAGGAGTGTGACACGTTGCAAAACCAGTTGCAAAGGCTGGAGGTGGAAAAGGGTCAACTTGAGGAAGAGATACAGTCCTTGAGGACCCTTCTGGAAGCAGGCATGGCCATAGAGGTGGCTATATCTGTAGAGAGAGATCAACTGTAGTCATGTGTTCAAGCAAAAGTAGATCAGGTATTGGCACTAGAATGAGAGATCAGTCAACTTTAGGAGAAAGGGATGAGAGGTGGGAAGCCAGGCTGGTGGTAGCTGGAGAAGAACTTCAAAGGGCTCACAGCCCTAGGCCCCTAGCATATTAGTAAAGCTTCTAGTTCATTTTTAACTGGATGTGTTGTTTTATATGTGATTAATGCACTTCACTATCTGCACCCCCCTATTCAAAATTCTAGATCCACCTATGAATTATCATAACAATTACCAGCAACTAATTCTCCTCACACTCACCTGCAAGATTTCATGGGGGTTGGCATACCCATCTGATGCGGTCTACTTCACGTTTTGTTTATCATATTGCATAATAGGCTAAGTCTACATACACTCTACATTATAGCTCTATCTTCAAAACATATCTATCAGGAAATAGGCAGTTTGAGACGATACAATATGTGATAAGATTGTTAACATCCCAAGGTGGTTTCTTAAACAGGAATCTAACCATTTCTTTAAGAATGGCTGTATAATTATCCTAGGCCAGATTCTCAGCTCTTGTAAACTTAAATACTCTAGTGACTCCAGAAGAGCTATATTAATTTATATCTGCTGTTAATAATGGTTCAATGTTTCTATCACAGGCTTTAAAGAGTGAAAAAGAATAGGGATAAAATCTTTGATTCATTAAAGGCAACAAGAGTTTTGCCATTGTCTTCACTGGAGCCAGGATTTTTCCTTAAGGTGTTTATCCCATCATCATGACTTTGATCCCAGAGTACACCCACGACTCAGTAAGAGACACAGAGTAAAAACCATTCACAATTAGGGTATTTATCCACTCTCAGCATGATATGGTTCCCATCAAAGCAGTAAGGCTGGCCCAACTCAGACTGATTTTATCTGGAAAAAAATAAGCCAATGGCTCCTCACAGTATTTAACAGCATTCAATTCTCTTAGAGAGCTGATGCAAACTGGATTAATCAGACTGTACATGATTGGAACATTTCTACTTTTCTGACTCTAATAATAATTTTATTAGAGTAGCACTTAAGACATTCAAGAATAGGACTTCTATTCTAGTAAGTACTGTAAAAACAAGAAATAGTCCCTGCTATGAAAACCTTACAAGACAGAAAGGGGGTGCAAGGAAAGGGAGTATTATATACAAGCAGGGTGAATAATGTGGTTGTCTGGCAAATGTGATGTTAATTCTGTATTTATCTTTTTGGGAGAAAAATACCCCAAACTTTACCATTATTGGACAAGAATGTGGTCTCAGTTATATTGATGTAAATCCAGAAGACTCCCATTGAGGTTAATAGAGTTCTTTTATATTTATAGTGCAATGGAGATTAGACTGGTACACTGTAGCCAAATACAGACATTACAGCATCCCTGAACTTAAAAATGGTGGCAGGAGTGCTTGAACCAAAGCTTGTCGAATGAACTGTAGTTCAGGCACCCATGCCATCGTTTTTAAGTGAGGGAATGCTGATACGTAAGACACTGAGAAGCTTTAATTGGAGCGGCTCTCAGAGCTGCTTTAATTAAAGTGCCACCCACCCCACCCCCAGAGCACGTGTAAGAGTGACCTACACTTTTACCAGTATCAGTGATCGGAAACCAGTCTATAACCATAACAGAAAAGAGGTTCTGCACACAGAGATTGGTTTAAAAATGGTGGAACCTGGTCTAAGATTTGCCCTACCCCACCAAAGGGAGAGTGGGTGTTCTGTTCCCATGTAAACTACACAGCTTAAAGAAAACCATGTAACTTGGACTGATTCTGCCTCAAGCTGTTTAAATATCTGTACCTAGCCTGTGTGTTGGAATTGTTGAGCAATGAAAAGTTAGTGTACATTACTTTGGCTGAAAATATGTAACAGAGGTATCTTTGGTAATGAAGGAGTTAAAAGATAAAAGATCCCCCCCCCCGCCCCCCCCCCCCCAAGAAGCAAGCTTCAACCCAGGCAGTTTCTGTACTTAATGATTATTTTTCCCCAAATTCTCCACACCTTCAAGTTTTTTTGCTTTTACAATCTAATCTCTTGCATAATAGGACAGACACAAAGCCTTGGTTGAAAATCTCCCCCTAGCCTGTTGCAATATTTATAAAGCCATGGTTTTTAAACACACTGCAAGATGGGTTTAGTAAAACAAAAGGCATTATAATTTATTGTTCTGAGATTATCGATTCAATAAATTAACAATAATTTCCATGGAGGGTAGGAGCCCTGGCACTGTAAAAGTTTATTTATCTACACTTTAACTAGCATTGATTAGGGTATTCAAATTGTCCCAGTGCTATATAATGGCTCTTTATAGGTGGAATGCCCTCTGCTGTGCAGGAGACAGTAAAATAAACATTCAGCCAGAAGTGACAATGGCTCTTTTAAAAGCCAGGAATTTTTTTTCAAGAGGGAAGAAAGAGTTTGTGTAATGCTTTAAAAACACAGTGGCTATTGGACAAAGTACCTTGTTACATTGCAAGGACATGCATCCAAGAGGTTATTGCCATTGTATAAACATGATAGTTATATCTGGTATTTGAATATATCCAAATGAGACGGCCTTTTTTTGTTGTTTTAAATTGCTATTCTGTATTGCATTTAAGTGCCAGGTGGAGATTTTTTATATGTGTTTTTTTATCTTCTCCCTTTTGTTCATGAAGTGCTGACTGAACCCGTTCAAGGTAACTTTATGAAGCTATTATAAATCTGTTAATAACTTCAACAAAACAAGCTATACTTTTAATTTCACATCCACTGAGCAGGTTAGTTTTAAAGGAACATTCTGTTGCTAGCAAAAACAATAGCTGGTTGGGTGCATAAGGAATGGTATTCTTGTACAGTTGTTATGTGGCATATTTGAGATAATTATTATTTATACAATAGACCTATATTAGGGTCATCTTCTTATATATGATAAACCCATTTTATTATATATCTTGGGTGATAATAAGTTTTAGAATTAATTTTTTTTTCCTTTTAAGTAAATATCTAACTGATGGAATTGTCTCTTAGAACTGAGTTTGCAATAATTAAAATAAATTATGCATCTTAGTAACCCAAGGTGTGTGATTTATGCAGGCTTTAAATGATTGTTTGTGTTAAATTGTTTCTCCAAATGCAATTCAGGAATTTGAAGTTGTCAGATTAACTGCTGTATTTACTGGTCTGTTTGATTAGGTGAGCATAGTTTTATATTCCCTCTTGGAGACCTAAATAGCAACCATTTCCTACCAAAACAGCACAGAAAACAAAGGCCCCATTCAGAGAACGTATTCAGAGTGGGCAATGCTCTATAGCCCTTTGTATCCTGAAAAAACACAGTTACTAAAGAGATTCTAAAAGAAAAAAAGGTGCAACATTTTTAAAAAGCCCTAATAATAATGGACAGACTATCAAATTTGTTGTCTGCTGAACAAATATATTCCATCATAAATTAATACATTCATTTCATTACTGGACTTCTCTAAAAGTCATCACTCAAAGGCCTTTATGGTTAAGTTTTAAAATGGGACTTAATGAAAGCTGCAGAAAAGGTTGCAAATATCCATTTAAATCTTTAAACTAATTCATGCTTTCCTCGTTTGTGTCCATTTTGTACTCTCTTCCCATGAACATTTATGCAATTGAATTTTAATGAGCATAAAATGTCCATGGAAACTGAATTTTAGGCTTACACGCATGAATCCTTACCAAAAGTGAATTAAAAAAAATTTTTTTTTGTGACAGATTTGTACCAGATACCTGATGATCAAAACTCCAATCAGGGATCAGTAACATGATCATGTGATTTATGTGGCCAGTCAAGCAACAAACATAAACTGCACAGCTTGAACGTTGAGTTTCACACTTCCAATACCAAGCCAATTTATGTGTTTGTTTAATTTTAGCAAAATCCATTCAGGTGCTTTTGTGTATTCACAACAAATTAAACATCTTCTCCTTATTTTTCCCATATATTCTGGTGATAAATTTTGCACGTATACTCAGTAGCAGGCTGCCAACAGTTTTGCAGGTGGCATTGAAAGTGGTTTGAATAATAGTGAAATTAGTCACATTGTCATGGGTATAGCACAGCGTGCTCTTTAGTAACCTTATGACACTTGCAGGCAAAGCCAAATGATTTTGATCTGACTGTGATTGTGCTGTGTTATTAACAAGTAGAGGATAGTTGTGCGATGATGCCATATGCCAGCTTATTTCTTTCTTTTTTTTTCTTTTGCAGTAGCAGCCTCTTTGAAGGCCAATATAGGTCAGCTACTGTTGCTATTTAATGGAGCTGGTGAGGGAGATGCAGCTATAAAAAAAGCAAGATATGAAGAGACATTGGTAAGGACTGGGTTCAATATCAGTTGATTAAGTGTTATTTCATTTGTTTGCTATAACTGGTATCTGTACAAGCTAAGAACTTGTTTGGGTTTCTGATGGTGCACATTGGGAGGTCAGATGTGGAGATTTTGCGATACAAGATACATTTTGCTGTGTACCGTTGGTCTACTAGTAGTTTGGGGGTTGGAATGATGGGGCGGGTTTGTTGCAGTGTCTCACTCAACAACAACTGGTTGGTATCCATAGAAGGTGCTGAAGGCATCTGGCTTGGGCACATTACCATATGCTAATTGCATAGTGTATATTCTTCTTACAGGAACATAGTCATGATATGTGATTTGGGGACACCGAGATTACTTTGGGTTCAATCTGCATGATCTTCACTCATGTTGGCTTCAGGCAAATATCCCCACAACATTACATGAGATAAACCTCTTTTTTTTAATGCATTGTCAAAAAAAGGTCATTTTTTCCCCTTTATCATTAGAAACTATGGAGTGTGTAGTATGACTGAGTCTTGTGTGCTCCTTCAGCATACACATATGTTAAATGGTTATTGAAGTGGTTATTCATTATACCGGAGTTAGGCTGTCACAACTCAGGCCTCATCAGTCAAAAGGGAAGGCAAGAACTTATTCCAGAAGCAAAGACCGCAAGCACTCCAATTGTTGGTTGACTTTTCCTGGGCAGTATTGAAAACAAGGAGGAAAACCTATTTGCCTCTAGCATTATGTGAAACCTGAACTTGGCAAATTGGTATTTTCCTTTCCTACTGCTCTATATCCTAAGAAAATGTGGGAGGTAACAAACAACTCTGTTTCATCTGCGAGCTAGAGGGTAGTAGAAAAATTCTGCAGTGTCTGATGGAGACCTGTCTGAAGTGCTAGGTGGGCAGCACCCACTACTACTTCATCCTCTTGCCCCTTTTTAAATGAAAGAGCCCTTTGAAAGACTAGGATGCAACTGCATATCTTCAGGAAATGATTCTGGGCTCTGGTTCCCAAGATCAGGGAGATGACTACTTTTATGTCTCACTCTGGTGCTTAAGCTGTGGAGAGGGTGGGATTTCAGACATATTCTTGTGCTGAGCATTTTCTGTTGACTGCTCGTATGTGGCTCTTTCCTCTGTATGAGATGCTTTAGGAGCACCCTTCTGAAACACCAAACTTGTAGGTGAGTGTATTTATATGGAAATACTGGGCCTTGGGTTTGAATCACAAGGCCAGTGACACCTGGCACGCTTGTCCTCTATAGGGTCTAGTTTTTAGTCATCTATGGAGTAGATAAGGCTAGAGAAAGTAGCAGCTATATGGCAATACCTAAATGAGATGGGGTTGATTGTAAAACCCATGTGCCATCAGTAAGGGTAAAATTCAGAGAAGGTATTTCAGAAAAAAAGACTAAGGGGAGCTGCAGGTAAGCAAAAATTAAGCTTTAATGGCTATGTGTATCTTTATCACAGAAAACCAAACTCAGACAGCACCGAAGGCTTTAACAGCAGTGTTCACTGTAACAGCTCAACTAACCTGACCCAAAATAAACCCCCTAGACAAGTAAAAATCTTTCCAAAACCTCAAACAGAGTGGGAGCATTGCAGCCCTGGCTTTAACTAATTAGCTAATTTTAACTAATTTAATTAATTTAACTAGACTAGGCCTCCCCAGTAAACCTTAGGCAGTTTCGTCTCTAGAAAGAGAGAAGAGCAGTCATCTGTCTGAGCAAGAATCAATTTAGCTGTTAAGCGGGCCTCTGAACTCCTCTGTGAGGAGACTCCTGCATGCTAGTCACTGGTCTTCCTTCTCCTGCCCTTGGAAGGGGTAAGTGTGACAACTGATGGCATCGCCTGCTTCATGAGGTGGCGTTTATCTTCAAGCCTTCCACCTTTATGCTAGGATTTCTTAAGGCACATCTTTACCACTGCAGCGGGAGGCCTGGCACTGAGGGGCTCAAGCACCTCTGCCTACTTGTGCCTGCTGATCTGCTTCAAACTAGAAAATTTGCCAGGGGACGGGCTTGTTCTCTGGGCATACTCTGGGCCCTGCTAGAGACTGCGTGTTTGAGAGCAGACCAGGCAGACCAGCCCAGAAAGCCTCCTTGACACATCTCTGGGTTTGGGATCTGCCTGTGAACTAAAGCAGGGCCCCTCTGCGCCAGGCCCCACAACCACAGGGATGCCGGCAAACCCAGCTTGTAACTGGCCAGCAGCTTGCTACCCAAGTGCCCTTAGGACCCTTTGAAAATCGTGGTCTAAGATCACAACACTTAGCAGGAGCTGAGCAGCCCCATTCCAACTCAGCCTTGGGAAGAGAAGATATGTGGGTTTTTCTTTTCTGATGCCCAATTTGGAGGCAGCTGGACATGACACAGTGTATTTACCAGCGCCTGTCTGGAAAAAGGAATTGTTGAACACTCAAAAACACTCAGTTTAGGGTTGGCCGACAAGATGCTTTGGATAAATGTGATATCTTTTATTAGACCAACTAAATAATTGGCAAAATTATTCTTTGCAAGCTTTTGGGCACCAATACCCCTCTTCAACCAACACCCCAGTTTAGGGTTGGAAATGTTTGGTTTTCCTGGGAAATATGGATTAAAAAAAATAAGGGATGCTTTCAGAAAAACCCAGTTTTCTAACATAAAAAAAGTTTCAGTGGAAAATGTTCAAGCAGCCCCAGGGCTAACATCAGACTGAAGCAGAGGGGGTTTTTTTAATCCCTTTTAAGGGTTAAACAAGCAGAGGTGCTGCTTCCCCTTGTTGCACAAACGGCTTGTCCAATCCACCTCTAGGAGAGAGTCTCACACACAGGCTGGGTCTAATTTTAGATTTATTGTTTGCAAACAAGTTCGACAAGGGAGCTTAATTTACTCAAATCCGTGTCGACCCCAAACAGAGTCTGGGGTTCCTTTTTATAGCTAACATAAACAAAAGATTCTAACGTGTCGCGTAATTATTGGTAGCCCAAGTATTACGTCTTACAACATATGTCTAGCAGGTACATGTTCTATGGTGGTTTACATACATGTCTCATTTACATCTTAAATCTCCTCCCTGGGGCCGTCCTTAAGTCCATTTCGGTCATTCTTTGGTCAAGGTCTGAGTTTTTCACATCAGCACCTTTCCCTGTGCCTCTTCTCTTATCTCTCATAAGGAGTTATTTATTGCATCTGTTCTTGGCTATGTCTGTAGAAGTCTAGTGCTACTCGTAAATCTATCATTGGCCTATATGCCTTAGCAGAAGCAATTGTGTAGTGAAGCCAAACAGTTCTCAGCTGTGAAGCCTTTGTGTAGTGAGATGAGACATTTTTATCACGCAGCTGCTATACAAACGTTATTGCAAAATCATAATGACTAGATTATAACATATTTTTACCACACCCTTGAAGCTACTGAGACTGCCAGAGGAAGGAGAGATCCCACACCTGGGCTCTACAGGGGAGCTACATTAACAGGAAGGGGAAGTAGCTGAAGAGCTTAAGGATGTACTAGGAAGTTTTATTTTCCCTCTTTTGATTTTCTGTAGGGCTGTAAAGAAACCAGGAGATTCCCAAGCTAAACTCTCAAAAATAAGAACTTGATTAGCAGAGGACTATACTTCTTCTGAGACTCTAAGTTAAGACTGTTTGCCCCTGTATTGTGGTTTCCCTTGCCTGCCTGGGTCTTAAGTGTGAACTTTTTCTTTGACCAAAGATGAAGAAAGGTTTGGTGCTTCTACTCTCCAAAGTGGCCAGGGCAAAGAGGCTCCGTAATGGCAGGCATGTGCCTAGTATAGGATAGCATTGCTGTTCTCTTATTGATTTCCCACCACCCCCTTTTTGTGCTAGTGCTGGTTGTTTCAGGCCTAGGCTATCCTTACTTGTTCTGGTTTGCCCTGAAGAAACTAGCAGAGCACAGCTGGGAGCTGAACATCTTCTTGTGAAGCATCAACAGATGTGCTTACTCAGGTTAAGTGAGAGGGTTTTTTGTTTTTTTTAATATTATATTATATTATATTATATTATATTATATTATATTATATTATATTATATTTCATGTTGCAGATCAAATTAGCCAAATCAGTTCCAAGCCATATTGATTGAACAGAACTCAATCGTTCCAAAAGCCACACTGATTAAGCAGGCAAAACTCAACCATTCTAAACAACACGTATGGCACTACAACTGGCTAGCATCCTCCATCCCAGACCTCTCACCCTGGGCCTTTAGATGCTTCCAAATCTATTGGCAGGCATCCTATGTACAGGCCCAAGCCTGGAGGTCTTGGGGATCCCCAGCTACTACAGGCAAGCATCCTTCATCCCAGACTCTTTAGTCCAGGACTTCAGATACTCCCGACACTTGATCTTATCCCACAAGAAGCCAATCAAGCAACAAACATACTTACTCAGGTTTAGTCAGGCACACCTATGCAAGGCCAGGCTCACACATGGAATAATGAGAGGATGGCAAAGTTGCACTGTTATTGCTGATAGCCATGTGGAATATGGAGACAATCTAGCTTGGCTTTTTTTTTGACTGATTTTTTTTTTTTATAAGTCTAGAAGCTAGGAAGAAATAGGTGGAGAAAAAAGCACCCACCCATTTACCTTATCCTACTCCTGTTGTAGTTGGTGAGTTTTACCATCACCTTCAATAGGACTCTAGGTAAGTGAAAATTGAACATGTTGGTAAATCGTAACCAATATTTTACTTGTAAACTGAGAACATTTTCTACAGAAATTGCTGTGGGCTTGTCCTCACTAGAGACATCATTTGAATGTTGCCCCTTACTTCAGACTCACCCAGTATATCTCTAAATCAAAATGAGGTGATACGTTTAACATGAGAGTGCTGGCCTGCTAGGGCTATTGGTTATAGTTTGCGTTAGCACAGCTTGTCAGCTAACCCCAGTCTGTGCAGTTTGAGAAGGATTTTGCGGTGTGGCTGCTTTCAGTCAAGCCAAGCTAACTTGAGGAGAGTTGAATGCAGGTAAATTTTGTTATTAAGTCAGAAATGAGGATATAATCTAAGAAAAAGCTTTAGAGAATCACTGTATAGTGCATAAATTTACGTTTAATGTTGAATTAACACATGCTTATAGACATGTAGTTAAAATTCAGAAATAAGGCAACACTCAATTGAACTGTATTAATGTTTGAAAGGGAGATGAGATGACCTTGAATAAAGAAAAAATATTTTTAATCATTCCCTCATAGAAGAAAGAACCTTAGAATTGTTATGGATTTTTGCAAGCTATAATGTGTTATGTAGCTAACTGCTTTCCAGTGATCTATCACTTATGACAAAAAAATGAGAATCTCTACAATGTTGGCAGGCATGGAGCTCCAAACATAGGTTTTACCAGTAATATTTAAATTGTGTCACTTGCTGAATCTGTTGTATTCAACATTAGCATCTTTTGATTCATGGTCTGTAATATATAGACTGTATGTACGCATATTGCAGCTTAATTGCTATGCTATTTACAGTGGAAAAATGCTGCACTTGGAAAAAAAAAGTGCAAACAGGCTCCTTTTCACAGTGGACGTAGAATTCTGTTAAACAGAGGAAGCACAATATCCCTTTTCATAGCAAGAGATCAAATGTCTGCAGAAGAGTTTAATTTATACTTCTTCATGTGCCAGAGCTGTGTCTGAGACATTGCAGCATTTCAGTGCTTTCAATCAGGTCATAGTTTCCAGCACAGATGACTTCATCCCTTTTAAAATAGAACAAATAGAATAAATGGAATTCCACATAATCATGCTAGGAACTGGGATTATAGGAAATTAAAACACATATTTAAAAACGTAGCTCTGTGTGGTAAATAATCATGACATGGAGTTTAGAAGGTAAGTTTGGTTTGTAATCTCTTCTTGGTAGTTAACAGGCAGCAAGGGTTTTGGGGCTAGGGTGTATTCTAAAGGAGGATGACAACAACGATTGTGGATAATGTGCAGTGTCACATTTAATAATTTGGCTGTCTTAGACATATTAAAATAATGTCACTTAACTGAGATGCAGAGTAAATGGACCATGGCTATTTGAAGTTGGCCATATTCTTTCATCTATGCATTGTTATACAAGGAAATATTGTACTGACTGGATTCCTGGATTGGATCATTTGCTCCAGAGTCACTATGAACTAGGAATACTTTGCAGCTAGTGGCTGTGACTCTACATTAACCAGTCTGAAGAAAAGTATCACTGGGTTCTGTATGAAATCTGTGTTTAATAGAAGTCCTTCTTAAAATAATGGCATATGCTGTGGCAATAACCCTAAAACCTAAAGCAGCACACTGTAACCTGAAGTCCTTTTGGGCCAAAGTTGTAGAACACTGTACTATTAATATAAGGACAACTAAAACTAGAGGCTTTATTCCTTAAAACGGCAGTGCTTGCCCAAAACACTGTCTTCATTGTAATATTTGTAAAAGGCACTGAAATAAAAAGCCCTATAAATGACTAATTTGCAATATGGAGAGACCCCAGCTGAGAGGCATTGTTAGGCATTGTACCAACTTAGAGTGAAAGACTGTCTTTGCCCAAAAGAGCTCACAAGGCAAATTGGCAAGACAAAGGAATGAGATATGGCCCTTTTATAGATGGGGGACTGAGACATTAAGTGACTTGTCAAAAGTCACCCAGAATTTCTGTGGTAAAGCTGGGAAATTAATTCAGGTCTTTAAATTCTCGGTTCAGTGCTTTAAAATACAAGCCATTTACTGTATGGCATGGCATGGCATGGCATGTCTGTATATACAAAGTGCTTCCTTCTAGTTTCATATATAAGGTTTATGTGGGTCTGTAACTTATGTATCTTATTTTTTATCATATTCTTTTATTGTATTTTATGGTGGCAGGGATTTATATATTTAGGCATGTCTATGCTGCACGTGGAGCAGGAGTAAGTGGGTGGGGATAATTTTTCGGCAGCAGGCCCAGGCTCAGCAGGGTGGCAGTATAGACATGGACTTAAAGTCTACTGTACATAATTTCCTTTGAGAAAGTTATGATTTAAAAATAAATAAAAGAACTCTGAACACAATCACAAATTAATTGCCAATGAGCTGGTTAAATTTTACTGTGTGCTGTGTATTATAACTTATCCCTAGGAATTGATGTGTTGGGTCTGCCTACCAGATAAACCATAAAAGTGAGCAGCACCCGACTGCAGTGCATAGAGCATAGTTCATTCATCCTCTCTTATATGGCATCCAATTAAGACAGAAAAAGGTGGCAGCTTTTCAGGAAAAGTACATAACCAAGTGGGGAGTTACAGGTGAAAGTTTTTTATGCTTTTCACTGGTAAGATTTCAGTATGTTCCAAGGACTCGCTTTTAAAAAGTTACTTGCATTGGTATGTTATCTTTAAAAGCTTAATCTAGATCAGCAAATCAGAGCAAACTGAACTGGTTGATTTCAGTAAACGTGCTTTTCTGTCATCATCAAAGTTTGTAAAAACAAAAAGTACTGGCTTGTCTTTGACTCAGATCAAATTGGGATGTTTTTAGAACAACTTACAAGTATAATCATGTTGCACAAACTTATCAAAAAACAAATTAAAACACTCCCCCCCCCCCCCCCCCCCAGCCTGAAAATTGCTGGTAGTCAAACATGCATTGAAAAAAACTCAAGATAATGCTAGGTGGTGTTAATACATGGTTTTCTGTAAACTTTGAAGAGCAGGATTAAGTATGCATAAGCCATGTAATGTAAACTAGAGCAGTAAAGACCAATCTTTGTGGCAGCCATGCCAAAAATTAGCCCCACACCATGCTTGAGTGTCACTCCAATCCCTTTCCTTTACTTGAACTGCTGCTTTACTATCTGCTCCCTGAATAAGATGGTGCTGTACTTCCTGCTCCCTGCCTTATATGCCACTGTGCTGCCTGCCCCCTCCTCAATCTGCTCCATGCCACACAGAGGTTGCCCATGCCCCTTGTGGCACCCGTTCACAAGTTGGCCACCCCTGAACTAGAGTCTGCACCTTCACCTCGGAAAAATCAATGTGGCTTCACTGATGTCAAGACAGCAAAGCAAATGCTGAGGGCATGGTGCATGGCTGAATATATTTCTGCCCTCCCCCCCCCCTTGATTTTTGTTAAACTTCCATTTACAGGAGAGTAGGGGAGAAGAAAGTAACAGGAGTTACCCCTAGAATATTTTTCACACCCACAGACTTGTCATTCACAACTTTTTTTTATTTTTTATACATTGATGCTGCTAGAGTGAAATCACAAATTTGAATTCATTTCATACATGCACATACCTATAGATTCCTCTTGGTTTCTTCATCCACAGCTGGTGTTTGTGGCAGTGAATCTAAGAGATGACTGGTTCTACAGTAAAATGGTCTCACAGACTAGACTGCATTTAGCACTGACAACCAGTGGAGGCAAGCCTAGCAGCTCTAGGAATAATCCTAATTTATTGCAACAATTCCACTATCTGTCTTTCTCATGAACACACCCAGGAGTGCACACTGAATCTTACCATGTAGAAATGGTCAATTTTTTTTCTTATATTCTTTTTTGTTACTGAAACATGCACATACAGAACAGCGAAAACCATTTTGCAAACCTGTGACAAATTTGTCAAATTGTTTTTAATAGGGAAAAACAATAAAAAATAATGCAAAGAAAAGTGAAATATTTGGCTTTTTAAACAAAGCATTTCAGCTCTTGATTTAAAAAATGTGCTTTGAAATTTACGCAAATTAATTAAAAAAAAAATAATCCTGCAGAGTAAAATAAAACATCCTGTTTTGAGCCAAGTGAAATATTTTGCATGAGCCTACATTCTTTTTCTTCTTTCACTTGGTCAACAAACCAAAAACAATCAGTTGCCCTTATTTATCTTCTTCTCACCAGAAAGTGTTACTGAAAAATATGTACCTTAAAAATAATTTTTTGAATCATCTGCCCCCTTAGCCTACTTTGACATTTTTCAAAGTGATTCCAGTGAAATGGTGGATAGATGAAAAAATTTATAAAGCCAGATTAATTTAAATATTGCCTTTGTAGTGTAGGGTTACCATATGTCTGGGTTTTCCTGTGCTGCATCTGGGCAGGTTTTTAAAATAAGAGCAAATGTCTGGGTTTTCTGCTCTCCGGCTGGCTGCTTGGGGCTAGGAGCAGTGGGCAAGGTGACTGGCTGTTGGGGGTTACATGCTCCCCATGCGGGCAAGCTAGGTAAAGAGAGAGAGAGAGAGAGAGAAAGTAGGCACACACACAATGTGGGAGCTGCTTGGGCAGCAAGGCTTGACAGGGGGGGGGGGGGGGGGGGGGGGCGTGCCTCTTTTTTGGACCCAGAAATATGGTAACCCTGTAATACAGTGAGATTAAAAAATTATTTTAATTTCAACCTTAACTTATTCCTTCTTATATTTTAATTTGGCTAGTATAATGGTAATTGATCAAAACCTACCTTGAACTGAACTTGCAAAGATTTATACAGTTGTAGTTGTGGAGTCTAAGAAATGTAGACTCTGTGGGAACGCCCCCACAAACACGCATGTGCAGGGACACACGTTTCCTGCAGGATAAATAGCAGCAGCACATATTTGTGCCACTGCTATCTGTCCCTGGGCAAATCCCTCTATGCACGCTCTGGAGCATAGCAAAGGAATCTCGGTGGGGTAGAGGAGGCTGGGGCCAGCACAGGTGCTGAGCATCCTTATCTGAAGTCCTGGGGGCCTCCTGAGGTAGCAGTGGCACCAAGCTGGCTACTCGGAGCCTGGCTGGCAGCCAAAGCATGGCTCTGCCCAGCCAGGCTCTGGTGTCTGGTAGCGCATGCTGCTGCCATGTGTTGCACCACCAGATCTTCCGGTGTAAAAAAAAATCCACCATGCTGCTAATTAGCAGCACAGCGCATGGGTGCAGTTATGCCGCGTGTGGTTTGCAGCGCCTCAAACTGTTCTGAGGCACTATGAACTGCATGTGTGAGCTCATATGGATGTGCCCTATTATTGCAGTTGATAGTGTGCAAGCAGACTGCATTTCTTGGAGTCTGTGTGCCCACGGGAATTTCCTGCAAACTGTCAATTTCTGGATTGAGGGCATTAGATTGTAAACTGTTTGGGGCAAGCCCTGCATTCTTCTTTGTGCTGGGTACTATAAATAACACCACAATAAACTAACTTGGACTGAGGCCTCTATGCACTACCTTAATGTACTGTAACAAATAAAAGGGGCTTTTCAGTAGATGATACCTGATACTTAAGAAAAAGCTACAGTAAGTAATTTGGAAACTTGAGCTAAATGAGGCATTGCATTTCTTGTCATGGTTAAGGTCAGAACTAGAACTGAAAATCAAGAACTAGGATTGATTTTAGGCTCAGAAGGTGGATACTGTTAGAAATGGAAATTCTGGTAGTGCATTCCCTGTTAGGGTTTGGGTTTGCCAGACCATGGCCTCTGTAGCTTATTGGACAGGTGGAAAATTCCCACCTCCCCCTCATCCCCTTCAGGAATTTGAGGAGGGAGTGGAATTTTGGATCACTTTGTCTAGTTACGTTCATATTGGCTAGGCAATTGAGTTAGCTTGCAGTTTTAAATAAATGAGAAAAAATAATGGCATCTAGGTGGTGAAAAGTCAGAATCAACTGAACATGTCCATTAATTATTCAGGACCATTCTTTTATCAAACAGCCTTCTTAGTAAACCAAGATTTGGCATATCAGTCATTGTAGAGATCCTGCTGCAGACCTATGGCAGGCTGTTCTGGAATGAAAGGCTTTATTACAACTGACTGGCTTCATCTGTAGGCATGGAGCCTGTTTAATACTTCAACAAGGGCTAGTTGCACAGTCCTGCCTAGGAGATGCTGGCAAAGTAGCACTTCCACTACAGCTGATTCAAATTAAAATGAGGAGAAAAGATGCCAGAGGACTGGGAAGTATAGAAGCATCCACCTCACCCTGCCAGCATGCAGGCAGGTATACAGGTACTTATGTCTGACCTAGCCTATTCTGTATAGGAAAAGGAACAAGCTATACTAATATAAGATCTTACAGCTGCACCTCCAGAAATGTAATATATCTCATCCAGTGCACCAAATGCCCTGATGGAAAATACGTAGGAGAGACCAAACAACTGCGCACCAAAATGAATGTACACTGGAAATCTATTAAAGACAAGAATTCCCAATTACCTGTGGAGGCACATTTCTCACAGGAAAACCAATCTATCAGTTCTTATCCTCAAAGGGAATTTACAAAACACTTTTCACAAATAAGTCTATGAACTTCACTTCATCAACCTCCTGGATACAAAAAATCATGGACTAAATATAGGCATTGGATTTATGACACATAACTTGCCTGACATCTGACTTCCCAGGTACCTCTCCACTATTTACCTGCTACATGCATAGCCCTTCTCCCCTCAATTTACATCTTCACTGACTCCCTTTCTTGCGTGCATACCAACCTCTGTCCTCTTTACTATTCATTCCATCCAGGAAGAGCACACACCAACTGCAGATGCTTCCTCAGCCTGAAGAAGGGTTTTTAAACCCGAAAGCTTGCTAAGAAAATGTTTTCCAACTATTTAAGTTGGTCTAATAAAATATATCAGATTGACCCAAAGAGCCTTGTCTACCAATATAAGATAACTTTTATACTTAAACTGGATCCATTCTAAGGGTTGTATTAATTTAATTGTAACTGAATTAAAATGAATTCCTAACTGAAACAGTTATACTGATTAAAAAAAAAAAAAAAAAAAGGAAACCAAAACAACTGTGTGTAGACCAGGATTGAGTAGTCAAAAAGAAATACTTTCCTCTGACTACTTTGTCATTTTGCCTTCTTTTCTTTTCTGTCATTTTCTTCATTAGCCAATTGAAGTAATGTTTCTCATTGGTTCTGCCACAGACCAGGGTTTTCACACTGGAAAATAAAAGTCCATAATACCTGTATCAAATGATCTTAAGATGTTTTGAAAACTTCCATGCAGATCGAAATATACAATGTGGACTTTTTTATATATAAACAAAAGTAAGTGAACATATAGACATAGAAGGGTATATAGGTATAAGGTGTATATATATACATGTGTGAAAATGTGTCTTTATATATCTGTAATATATGCAAGTCAGGCTAAGAAATAAAACACATGAATGATAAAATGAGAATATAAATGAAAAATGGTGGACATTATCTTGCTATATACAACTAGTACAAAATTCTGTTTTCTATTGAAATCAATACAGTTTTTGTAATTGACTTCATGATTTCTTTCCTAAATTGGTGTAAATAATGATATATTAAAACTAACTTTTAAAGAAAGCTTTAATATACTGTGGGCATGTCTACATGAGATGTTTACTGTGCGGTAGGCTAATAACACTGTGCAGTAGTGTGCTGGTTTAAAAAACGTGTTAAGAAGCTACTGTGCAGTGTTATTATACTGCACAGTAAGCATCACAAAAAAACCAATGCACTGGTGCTACTGCGAAGTACCTGTAGTTACCATTTAGTTAACGTACTTCATTAAGCAAGTACTAAACTAACTGCACAGTACCTATTACTCATTAATGAACATATAGATGTGCCCTTTATTTACTTGAATCCAAGACAAAGGTTTTTTCCTATTCAGCACTGGGGGGTGGAGGGAGGAACCCCTTGTCTTGGACTAGAGTACCAGCCCGGAGCAAGTGGTGGCTGTGGCTTTGGTCTTGGCTCCAGAACTTCAGTCAGCGCTACCACCTGCCCTAGGCTAGTGCTAGAGTAGCTTGTGCAGTGGGGGAAGTGCAGGGTGGTCAATTAACCGCATGGTGGTAGGGGAGCATGGGTTAAACAACATGGTGTTCAACCCTGGGGGAGTGCAGGGGAGAGAGAGCACAGTGTGGGAAGGGTGGTGTGAGGTGGGAGCGTAGGAGATACCATGCAGCAGCAGATGAACTACTATGGTTCTAGCTCTGTGGTTCAGACCCAAGGCCAGAGCCACTGCCTCTGTCTGCCATGGGCCGATGAACGGAATTACCATGTGCTCTGTGCCCCCGGCTGGAGTGGGACCTAAAGCCACTGCACGTATAGACTGAAATTGCTGGGGTGGGGGTGGGGTGGTCATTTTAAATTCCAAGTTGTTTTGGATTCAGGTAAACATGGTAAAATACTATATATGCATGCTGTTACTGAACTAATCATGCCCTGGAAGCATAGACTAGATTGTCAACTGTTTATAAGCCAGACAATCAGCATTGAAGTCAAAAGTCTGGCCCCTAACAACTTAAAATGTATGTTTGATTTCTCTGCCTTAAGCTTGAATAAATTTGGGCTATACTTGAACAGTTCCAGGTTAATTACAGAGAAGGAGTTGTGAAGAGGCAGACCATTCATGGTAAGAAAAAGGAGCCAGAAAAATCCAGAAACAGAAGAAGTATAAAGAAATGTTGCCTTTTTTCCCAACATGTGAATGGAAAGCTAACAGCACGTCTGCCACTGTGTGGGGCTGTTTGAGAAGACTATAAATCAGCATGGCTCTTGGCTTGTTGAGATAATTCAAGATGGTGTTTCAGAGCACTAAAGCAGGTATTCTTTATTCTGTGACTAATTATGCATTACCCTATTCTATAACACTGTTAAAGCAAGCATGTTTCATTCCCGCTGTAACACTGCAAACAGTCCTAAATCATTATGGAATAAGAATGGCATTAACACTTATCAAAACTCTTATTACAACATCTGCAAGCAGGCTCCTTTTAAATATTCATTCTAAGAAAACTATTCAACCTATTAGCTTCAAATTTATTTTATTTTCCATTTTAGGAGAATTATAAAATCAGAAGGGCACCAAGTTTGAAATTTAGCTATTTTTTTTAAATACCCTTAAACATACAAAGTGTTTCAGCCATTTTTATATTACAGGAGTAGAATAAAAATATTTTGCTTAAACTTTATGTATTAAAAAAGATGGTGACTCTATATGCATGTGTGCATATGTACATGTACCCACACAACCAGGGTATGTTGACCCTAGTCCCATTGAAACTTAGATAGTGTCTAAAAATATGAATTATCAAAGAGCTGGTTTCTTACAGAATTGTTTTAGCTTCTATTATGGGTTTGCATACATGACTTTATAGCAGGCCCTTTTGAAATGGAAGTAAAGCAATCTGGGAATTTTTTTTATCCTTGATCTGCTATGGCCTTCCTGAGTAACTGAGAGAATAAACTATTTGCCCTTTTTCAGGTTTCACAAAGATGAATGTATGATGTTTTCCCACTTCCTATAGCTTCTGTGAACCTTAATGAATGTCTGTAAAGTGTAAAGCATTCTATCCTTGGAAGGAAGGTAGAATAGAAATGCAAAAGTTGTTAGCAGTGAGGCTGTTCAGTCACAGGGCCTGATTCATTGAGTCCACTGGAATCAATGGAACAACTCCCTTTTAATTTCCTTAGGTCTTGGCTCAGACCCTTAATTTACAAATTCTGGGAACTTGTGTCTGTGTTAAACCCCTGCTCTTGTTTTCCTTGTTTGGATCTTTAGCTATTGGAGAGGGAAACTCACTACTGAACATCTCCCATCGAACACTGTATATGGCTGTCTTGGGGTTTTTTGCAGGGGTGGAGGTGGCGGCAGCTCATTATGTATATTCCCATTAGGATACCACTTACTAAGACAGAAATCTAGTCCTGTATCTCAAAGAGCCTGTGGACCAAAAATGATTGGAATGTTATACCTTTTGAAAGAGCTATTCTTGTGAGTGCAGATATTGGTGTAATGTGGTATCTTGGGGGCTTCTAAAACATGTAATTGAATTAAAATAACTTTACTGGAGTGATGAGACAGGGGGCCACTGTTGCATCTAACAGCCTTCTATTAAAAAGTGCCATACAGTGAACCAACATGTGCCCTAGAATTTCTTCAGTTTTCCTATTTTACTTTCTTTTTAACATAGACTGTAATGTTCCATGGCAACACCTGAGAACAACAGCCAGCTACAAATGGTCCTGCTGAGCTCCATTGAACTGATTGCAGCCAATGCATCCATTGTTCCAGGAGTGCTTGCCAACCACACACAGTATGCGCTCACTTCAGAGCACCTATGCCTGCCAGGGGCAACCTCTTTGAAGCAGAGCCACCCTTGCTTGCCCAGTTCCCTCCCTTCTGTTAGGTGTTAACACAAACATCTCCCTGTCCAAAATAGTTTCTTTATTTATTGGAGGTTACTTTTCTGCCAGCAAAGTCCCAGACTTTGGTAGGTTTTCAGCAGCCAAACAACTGGATATGTGTCTCCAAAGATATCATAAAACCTGGGTAAATGGCTATTGAATGTGCACACAGAGCACCTTATGAAAGTAATCTCTTGTGCGTGTCAGCATCTTGTGTGCCAAGAGAAACAAAATGAGAGCTTTCTTTGAAGAGAGGTGCTGACAGTGACAGGTATTAGTGTGCTGATTACAATGGAAACGTTTGTATATTAATTGAAAATGGCTCAAACTTGCCATGCCTAAAAAAGAAGGTGGGGTTTTTTTCTTAGCACTGAGTAGGGCGTATTCACGTTTTGTACACACGGGCATATGTGTTCATACACACATGCGCATGTTTTCATGCACATGTGTGCAAGATATGATTAATACTCCCTACTCAATGCTAATAAAAAATCCACCACATTTTATATACATATACATATATATGTTCGTACTCTCAACATAACGCTCCAATGGTAGATAGTATTCTTAATTGTTCAGGTTTTTCTCTGTTATTTAGGACTGTGGGAAGTACAAAGTCAGCATTACATGGTGAGTGGGATGCAAGCCTAAGTCTCAGGAGACTAGGATTCCATGCCTGATACTACTATGGACTGAGCAAGTCCTATTGCCTAATTTATGATTCATTGTCCCATGTGTAAGAGGAGGTCATAGCATCTTCCTCCCTTTTGTCTAATTTCCTGCCAATACTTTAAGATCTACAGATGAAAAACTTCATGGAAGATTTTGGTATTAAAACCAAAACCAACTAATATCAAAGCACTATGGGACCCTTCAAACAAAAGGATTTTGAAGCTCATCTTGCAGGAATATATATAGACAGAGTACTGGCAGGAAATTAGACCAAAGGGAGGAAGATGTTATGATACATGGGACAATGAATCACAGATTAGGCAATAGGACTTGCCTGTCAGAAATGTCCCCCCCTGGGGGGAGGGGGGGCAGGGGCACCCCGCACCATTGCCACATTCCATGAGTGGGGGTGGGGGGAAGCTTGCTCCACTGTCCCCTCTGCCCCCATTTGCCAGCACCCTGCGCTGCCACCACCTCCAGTACTGCTGACCTCACCCCCTCCCACCCTGGCCCTGCTCCTTGGAACCAGTGGAGCACTACCATGATGGGAGGGACAGAGTGGGCGGGGGGGTGGTTTGTGAGGCTAGCACTGGATATTTATCCCCTCCATCCCCACTGTCATGGCAGTGCTCCGCACTCTGATTGGTTGTTTCACTAACCAATCAGAGTGCTTCAAAAACATTATGGAGAGATGGACTAAGCCCTTTATTATATAAGAATATGTATACACATGGTGACAGCAACATATGTAAGAATATATTTCTAACCAGATTTCCAGTACATGAAGTGCTGAGGTCAGTGGGACTGTTCTTATAGTTAGGCACCTTGTGAATTTTAGAGGTGAAATCCTGGCTCTATTGAAGACCCCAGGATTTAAATTTAATCCTTGATATCCAAAGATAAGTCACTTACTGAACCAGGACTAGAATTTGTTTCTGTACTTTAAAGACATAAAAGGTAGAGATGAGGGGAAAACACTTGCATCATAGACACTGTAGTCCACCCCTCTGTTTTCTGCAATTTATTTTTAAGTTGGTCTGTGTCATGGAATTTTGGACATTAGAGATGGAAACTGCCTTTTAGCTCATTGAATCTGTTTTCCCGTTACTGCAAAATTATTCCTTACAAGGTGCCTCTTGCTGGGTACGGCTGTGTAGCGAGAGAGAGGAGAAGACAAAAAGACTAATCATAAGCACCCCCACACACAGATTTTGTGCACACTTTCCATGTAAGTTATTCTTCCAGGTAGGGGCTGAAATCTGATTCTCTGATTCCAGCTCATTTGAATATAAGCCATTT
This sequence comes from Alligator sinensis, assembly GCF_000455745.1. Lineage (NCBI taxonomy): Eukaryota > Metazoa > Chordata > Crocodylia > Alligatoridae > Alligator > Alligator sinensis. The sequence continues at coordinate 323,541 of NW_005842809.1, read as the reverse complement.
TTGTATGCAAAGGATTGCTGACACCAGCAAGTTTCACTGTAATGATTACTATGGAAACGTTTATCTATAAATATAAAATTCTTTAAAGCTTAGCCTTTTATCTTTATAGAAAAAGATATGCCTGTTTATGTCACTTCTAAGCTTCCAGCTTTAATGTAGACATGAGTTGTTCTTGTGCCAAACAAGATAACCTCAGTGTTAGAGCTCTGTGAGCTTTGAAACAAGGGGAATATGTATTAAAACTATTTTAAGAAAATATTAATAATTGAATGGAAAATGTTTTAAAACTACTTCCTAAGCCCCAAACTCCGGTTCATTTACAGTGTTCACTTTTGTGGGCTTTGTAGCAATACCCCTTGTACAGTGCAGTTGCTTTCTGCTGCCACTGAGTTCTTAGTGTATATGTGTGCATATGCACACATACATGGTGATGAGGAGGCTTGTGAAGGCAAGGTGAAAATAAAGTCACATATACATGAAACTTTCTTGCTTTGCAGTGTTTTAGTTAGTATTACTTAGTATTATACCAAAATATGGTTTTTATGTTTGAGGCCCTTGAAGATCTTTTGTTTTTCCTCTCTCTCTCAATGACACGAGTGGCATAATATGGAGACTATAATGATAACTCAGGATTGCAAAGGATAAAGTAGCCAAATAGCTTGTAGACTGGGGAAGACTGAACCTATTCCCACTCCCACCCCCATTTTGACAAATAACAACATATTTTAAGGATCTTCTTATTTGTATTTATTTTAACATTTGAACTTGTGGAAATTTTATTTCAAAGATAATAAGTGTTTCAACTGTAGATCCTGATTCTGTAAATATTTATCTATGTGAATATATTTATTTCTGAGAGTAGTACCATTGTATAAAATTGCATGGAAATCCTTATGTATGTAGGGTCAAAGTTAGTAGGGTTGGATTTTTGTTGTTACCATGATAGTTCAGGAAATGTATGAGAGGAAAGGATTTTTCTATGTTTTTTTTTCAGCTGAAACTACTTACCAATTCCATTAGAGCATGTGAAGTGGGGGGAGCAGTAGCTACGATGGAGGGTAGGGCTAAGACTCAGAGTGACCTAGACAAATTGGAGGACTGGGCCAAAAGGAATCTTATGAGGTTCAACAAGGACATGTGCAAAGTCCTGCACTTAGGACAAAGAAATCCCATGTACCACTATAGGCTGGGAGCTGACTGGCTGGGCAGCAGCTCTGCAGAAAAGGACCTGGGGGTTACAGTGGACAATAAGCTGAATATGAGCCAGCAGTGTGCCCTTGTTCCCAAGAAGGCTAACAGCATACTGGGCTGCATTGGTAGGTATGTTGCCAGTAGGTCAAGGATAGTGATTATTCCCCTCTATTCAGCACTGGTGAGGCGCATCTGAAGAAAGGATGTCAACAAATTGGAGAGAGTCCAGTGTAGGGCAACAAAAATGGTGAGGAGGCTGGGGCACATGAATTATGAGGAAAGACTGAGGGAACTGGGCTTATTTAGTCTAGAGAAGAGGGCTAGGTACAGTCAAAAAACCCAAGGCTAAATCGATTCAGTCCTTGCAGGTTAGCCTAAAATGCACAGATTAAATTGAAACGGACATGAACATTTACCTTTGATTTAGGAAATGCAGCCACATGCCTGCAGTGGTTCAGGTCAAAAGCCAGGGGGTGCTAGAGCACAGCTCTATGGCTGTATGTTCACTTCCTCTTCCTGCTGCCCCTGAAGTCTCTGAGATTTGCAGTTCAGAATTACAGCAGCAGACCTCTGCAGGGTTGCTTATCGCTTCCTTGTCCTGCTTCTGGCTACCTCTGGGATTTGTAGTCCACACTAGCAGCCTGCACTAAGTTTGAGTGGGGGAAGGGGTGTTTAAACCCCATCCCTGGCCCCAGTCCCCAGCTGGGGTTTGCTGGGGGAGGGGCAGTCCCCCTCCCTGCCTATAGACCGGGCTGCAACTACAGCTGGGCTTGCTCCCCCCACTCCCTTGTCAGCCAGCCCTCACTGCTCCAACTAGGGAGCAGAGGGGCAGGGCGAGCCCTGCTCTTTAGAACAGACAGCCCATCCCAGCCCAGGGCTGAAAAGCTGGGATGCCGGAGGACAGTGATTTAACTTGAACCAGGAAGGGGTCTGAGACAGAAGTTCTATAAACCAATTTGACCTAAATCAGTTGAGTCTGAGATGATTTTGAAAGTAGTTTATGTGCACTGAACTTCTGTTCTGTTACAGGTTTAAATCAGTTTCTGATCACTTAAACCAGTTTATGTGTAATGTCTGTCCCTAGGCTTATAAGCTTCGAGAATTTAATGTCCCCAACTGCTGCTCTTGGAATGCGGTCTAGTATGAAAGGGAAGTGGGGCTGCATCACTGCGCCCTCTCTGGATCTGCCCTAGTAGCACTGTTGGATCAGGACCTTGGAGCCAGTCAGGGGGTGATAGTTCCCCATGACTCAGGGCTCTACAAGGTTTATGGTTGCTTTTAACTATTTTTTCATATACTTAGGTTGAATAAACAAAAAAGGCAAATGTTAAGTTCAGCTAGAATTCCTTGGTTTTACCTGATTAAATCCCTTGGCTAGCCAGCTCATAAGGTAAGGCCAGACTTCCTGAAAATGCAAAGCATATACTTGGATTTGGGGTACAGTTGATCAAAAGAGCCAACTTGTGCTGGAAATCTGCATTTTTCTTGAAATACCATCTTAGATTTAAAAGACAGCTTGGAATAGACCAGATTTATGGCCATTTTATATAATTTTATGATTTTCTGTGATATTTTGTATTAGACCAACTATGTGGCTGGAAGAGTGGTAGACTTGGCACATTTTTGTGCTTTAACTTTCCTGAGCCCTGAACATGTTGCAAGGATGAGGTGGTTGATAAAGAATCTCAGACTAAGGCCCTGATGCTCACAAGGGACTTCTGATGGTGCATGGGAGAAGCTGAGAGAGCCAAGGGATTTTTAATAGTGGTAGCTAGCCACTCTGGGCGAGAGAGTAGGCTTGAGAAGCAGCCCTGGGAAACCACCTTTTGTCCTCCCAGTACTAATGTTGTGGGAACTAGATAATTTTGACATCATTTTGACAGCTGTGGCAGCCAGTCTTAAGACAAAACAGTCCCTTGGACTGCAGCCCTATCCCTGTATGCCTCCTGCACTATTGCTTGCCATAGAGTCCTCTAGCATAGAACTGCACTACCTTTTTTGACAATAGGTTACTCAGCAAAATCCAGTTTGTGAAGGGAGCACAACTCTTCACATGCTCTGACAGAATCAGTAAGTACTTTCAGCTGAAAAAAACATAGAAAAAGCCAGTGTTTCTGTATGCAGGGGTTTAGGTTGTAGCCGTGTTGGTCTAAGGACATAGGCAGACAAGGTTCCTTGGGTGAACTTGATATCTTTTATTAGACCAATCCAAATGGTTGGAGAATAGTTATTAAGCAAGCTTTTGGGTTCAAAAACCCTTCGTCAGGCTAAGGAAGCTTCAGCAGTTGGTGTGTGCTCTTCCTGGATGGAATGAAAAGTAAAGAAGCCAGGGGCTGGGCTGGGCTGGGGAGTCAGTTGCCAGGCAGATTATAATGTATCAAAAATCCAATGTCTATGTTTAGTCCCTGATCTCTAGTATCCAGCAGGTTGATGAAATGGAGCTCATAGGCTCATCTCTGGGAAGTGTTGTGTAAGTCTCCCTTGAGGATTAGGACTGAGAGATTGGAGAGAGAGTGGCCCTCCTGTGAGAAATGTGCCCCCACCGGTAATTGGGTATTTCTGTCTTTGATGGATTTCCGGTGTCGTTCATTCTGGTGCGCAGTTGTTGTCTGGTCTCTCCTACATATTTTCCACCAGGGCATTTGGTGCATTGGATGAGATATATTACATTTCTGGAGGTGCAGCTGTAAGATCTTGGGATGCTGATGGCTCTGTTGTGGGGTGTAGTAATAGTGGGGGTGGTGGAGATGTGGGGGCAGGTTTTGCATTTCTTGTCATGGCACGGTCTGGATCCTTTTGGTGTGTTCTGGGCTTGAGGAAGTTTGCTTCTGGTGATGAGGTTGGTGAGGTTCGGTGCTTGTCTGAAGGCTAGGATGGGTGGCTCTGGGAAGATCTTTTTAAGAATAGGGTCTCTGTCTAGTATGGGTTGCAATTTTTTGAGGATTTTCTGTACAGGTTCAAGGGATGGGTGATAGGTCATAACCAGCGGTGTGCGATTTGTGGGGG
>NW_005842809.1:307389-318844 GCF_000455745.1 Alligator sinensis | reverse complement strand
GGGCAGGCTTGGATGCCATACTGGTGTGCGATGTTGGTATATAGGCTGGTAACGTCCATGGTGGCTAGGAGTGTGCTGCTGGGAAGGTGGTCTATGTTTTTAAGTTTCTGTAGCAAGTCTGTAGTGTCTTGGACAAAACTTGCTCTGTGGGTGACAAGCCGTTTTAGGATGGATTCAACAAAACCTGATATTTCCTCAGTGTTTCTATATTGCATTTCACAATTATTATTGTTTTAAAAATTGCCAACATTTACATTTTTTTAAAAGTACTTAAAAGGTTTAGCCTGAACCCAGAATATATTCCTGCTAAAATTAAACCTTTAATTTTGGATCCAGTTAATACTTTTGGGTTGACCCAAAATGAAAAATGTCTTTGTCCTTTTCACTCAGTACTTGCATAACTTAATGCAACCTTCTTTCAAGGTTCAAAACTGATTTAATGGAAATCCAAACAGAGGGGAATTGGTGAATCTTTTGAGGGCTAATGTTCTGGATGGACTCTGGGAGTCTTGGTTACATTCTCAGCTCTGAGACAGTTCTGTGCGTCCTTTAGGAACCTTTCTGTGACTCATTTATAGATAAGTTCAATTTTAGTGTAAAGTATATTTATTTAAACCAAAACCAGACTTTCAGTTCTTGAAGTTTCTTCCATAAGCATACAAATAATCTCCATCTGGATAACCTATATTTCTGTCTGATTTACTAATTTCTCTTTTAAAGAGCATCTCTTGGTTTTATGACCTGCGGTGGCAGCAGCAGTAATGGGGCAGTTTCCTTGGCGATAAAAGGTCTCTTAAGAAGTCTTAAGAGCCAGAATTTGCCTAGAAATGGGACATAGAAATCACAGTATCATTGCCACATTTTTATCCTATTATGTCTGGGAGAAGTTTACGTTTGTGTGCTGGAATCAGATAGACACTCCCAAATTTAGATGTTTATTTGAACCTTGTCCCAGTAATTCAGCCCTCTGAAATCTGCAAAATTAGCCTGTAACTCTCCTGGGAAAGTTTTGTTTTTGTTTTTCTTTTAATGGTATTTTGGCACTTTCATCCATGCTCCTGGCAGAACTATGAGCATGAGAATAAAAATATAAAAATGACCATGAGAATAATTTTTAAAAAGATACCACTTCTTTATCCCTCCTTCAAGACTCCAGAAAGTATGAGAGCTGTGGGAAAAGGTTCAACTCAGTTTGCATTCATTCTGCACTGGTCTGCCCACTCCTTAATATAATGAAACCCTGGCATTGTTAATGCTTTTATCACATCTTTATTTTGTGTCCCATTTCAAGGTTCAAATCATGGCTATCATTAATCATCTGCAAACAGGCCCCATTCCAAGCGTATCACATTTTAAATGGAACAGCAGTTAAGCTGGGATTGTTGAAGGTGAGGTACAGTGGGTCATCGTAATAATAGAAAACAGAAATGTGGCTGAAGTCCCACCTGAATGGAAACAGAAGTGTCAATCAGATGTGCATGCATCAATGGTTTTTCACTCTACTTAGCACCCTGGAACATTCCTCTAATGTCTGTTTTACTAGGTAGATTGTTTGTACTATAGTAGCACCTAGAGGGCCTAATTAGAACTATGAACCCATTGTATTAGATGCTACACAGACATCCTTTAAAATACAGTCTTGGTTCCATTTATCTTAATTTACCTCTAATAACAGATGGGTGAAACGGGAGTGGATGGGGAGAGGAGAATGTAACAGCTGTATAGGCATGTTTTTTGGGGGGAAACATAGGCAGATTAGTAATAGTAGTTTTGTCTCATCAATTGCATAGTTCTACAGGTGTCGCAGAGTGACTTTGAAGTGGCACTATGGATATTTTCAGTTGGAATTTCAAGCCATGAAAGGCCACATAGAAAAAGCCTAAAAATGCTGGTGGGAATAGCATAACCACTTGGTGACTGAGGCTGGAACCACTGGCAAAAGAAAAAATATGACTAGCAACATCCCATGAGTATGGGAGCAGAGTTGACTTGAGAGTTGTACGTACATTTCTTTTCTTTGGTCTGTGCTGCAATAGATGAGGCACTTCAGGAGACGTTGTTGAGCCATACACTAGCCTAAATCTTAAAATGAGAGAGAATCATATCAAAATCAGCATTTCATGGAAGTTGTATTATTGTAGGCATGGTAATAAACATTTAAAGTTTGTTCAAGTCAGAAGGTGTTTGTGGGGCTTCCATCTGCCCATGTAACTGTAGAAATTTTCCCTTATCTTCTGTAGTTTAGAAAATGTGACGTAGCACGTTGCTACAATGACATAGTGTCACATGTAGATGTGCCCACTGTGTTAGAAAGGGGTCAGAGCACTTCATTTGATCTAGTCTTTCCCACATTTTCTGATCTGCTTTATGACCTACAGATCATCTAGGAACCCATTTCTAAAGGCTTCTTGAACAGATGGACAGAGGTAGGAAATGAAGGTCATTTGGCCACTCCTGCAGAGGAAGGTGAGTAGCAGGAAAATATCTTCTTACCAAGAAGATAGTAATGTAGCAAGTGATGGGCAGATATGGTCTGTTTATTGGGGTGAGCACATTACAGATTCTTATGGTAAGGGTGAGGGTTAATGCACGAAGTACATTCAAAATGTGAATGTTTTATATGTGAAAATTTTAGATGTTCACTCCTCTGTGTTCAGCATGGTGTAAGTCTAAACTGTACAAATGTAGAAGAAGGAATTAAAGTCTGAAACTAGTGTGGCTGATGTCTCCAGCAAAACCTTTCCCTTAGTTATTGCCTGCTATTCATCAGTAGTAGTGTTTGATGGACCCAGTATAACCTCTGGCCATGCAATAAAGTGTCAAGATTCTTGGCCTTTTTTCAATCAAGTGGACCATAGGAATGATGGCTTAGTCCTTCCAATAATTTATTGGACAACCAAATTAATAATGATAGAGCTTTAACAAATGGCTGGAACGTACACTTTCCAAGACAAACATTTTGTTCTGGTCTCTTCAGACTCAATTTTTGCTTGACTTTCTGCATGTGCTATATATAGCTTGCAATCCAAGTGCCATGTTTCCATTCATACAATGGGCAATTACTTCTGATAAGTATATATTTTTATTCTCCTGACTCTGGGAAAAGGTTTACTAATAGGCTAACATGAAGGCAGCCTGATGTACCTGAAACAATATGAAACACCTTTTTGTGTATTAATTTATATGTTGTACCCTGTTTCCTGAACACAGAAACTTCCTTTAAGCTCCAAAAACAATAGCTATTGTTGGTTGTTGATATGGCATGAGCTCATATCCAGGATATTGAGAAAAGAATTCATGACTACAATAAATAATATACCTCAACTCCTGGTGTGAAAAAATGTATTTGTTGTTTTTGTAGAGTGATATGGTGAAATATCACTTTAAAAGGAGCGGTATTTGCACTGCAGAGCAAAGGCTCTGGTATTTTTCTTTTTCTTCTTTTGTTTCCACAAAGGATTTCTTAATTAATTTTTTTTTAAAGTTTTATAGTTGGGCTCTTGGCTTGCTAAGTTGAAATATATTTTGAATAAGACTGCATGATAGGAAACTGATAAGATTAGTGTGGCAGGTCTATAAACCTGTTCTTTGTAGCTATAATTTCTTTTTCCTTGCAGTCTTGTATGGGTCTATGGTTGAGGGTAGGGAAATAATGTTTACCATAGGTCAAAGTTCTAGGATCAAGTTAGACTGGAACATTCATAGATTCATAGATGCTAGGGTTGGAAGGGACCTCAGCAGATCATTGAGTCTGACCCCCTGTCTAAGCAGGACAGAGTGCTGGGGTCAGATGACCCCAGCCAGATGCCTATTCAGCCTTCTCTTAAAGACCTGCAAGGTAGGGGAGAGCACCACCTCACTTAGAAGCCCTTTCCAAGTTTTGGCCACCCTTACCATGAAGAAGTTTTTCCTGATATCTAGTCTAAATCTGCTCTGTCAGTTTGTGACCATTGTTCCTTGTTACCCCAAGAGGTGCCCTGGTGAACAGAGCATCTCCGATCCCTTGCTGTGTAGGTGGCCACAAGGTCACCTCTCAGCCTTCTTTTGCGGAGGCTGAAGAGGTCCAGGTCCCTCAGTCTCTCCTCATAGGGCTTGTCCTGTAAGCCCCTAACCATACGAGTGGCCCTCCTCTGGACCCTCTTGAGTCCATCAACTTCCTTCTTGAAGTACAGCGCTCAAAACTGGATGCAGTACTCCAACTGCGGTCTGACCAATGCCGCATAGAGGGGAAGTATCACCTTCTTGGTTCTATTTGTCATGCATGGGAATCTTTCTCTGGATGTTTTTAACATGATTAGAGCAGAAGAGTTTATTTGATACTACAGCACCTCAGTTATGAAGGACCGTAGCATCGATTTGTTTGCAAAACTAACTCTGGAGCGCTTTATTCAAACTGCTATCTTAGCTGTATTTAATGGATATTCCCTATTAAACTATATGATAAACATTCACAGTCATCATTCAGTGTTCTTTTTTCCTTGTCTTTCTCTGGGCATGTTGAACAAGTAACTGTCAGAATGTCAAAGTGATTTGTAAACTACTTCAACCAATAATTATTAGTCTGAACATCATTCACTCGGTTTATTGTGAACATAAGTACTTTTGTGAGCTGGTTATGTAAACTGCATGATATTGTTTCTGCTCCAGGATTGCAGGAGTTTACTAATCTACTGCAAAATTGTTCTTGACTGTATCATTGCATAATATGAAATTTGCTTTTACCCGTTCAATGTTTTGCTTATTGTTAAAATACCTTATAATTTGCTGTCTGGGCATGTTTACCATAGTTAGGCAGGCACTAGAGCTTGAATGTTTAAGGAAGGTGAGCACAAAAGGGCCATAAATCTGGTCTAATCCAAGATGGCTTTTAAATCTAAAATGGTATTACCAGAAAAATGCAGATTTCCAGCACAAGTTGACTCTTTTGATCAACTTTACCTCAAATCCAAGTATATGCTTTGCATTTCCAGGAAGTCTGGCCTTACCTTATGAGCTGGCTAGCCAATGGACAAAAACAAGGAATTCTAACTGAATTTAACATTTGCCTTTTTTGTTTATTCAACCTAAGTATATGAAAAAATAGTTAAAAGCAACCATAAACCTTGTAGAGCCCTGAGTCACGGGGAACTATCACCCCCCTGACTGGTTCCAAGGTCCTGATCCAGCAGTGCTCCTAGGGCAGATCCAGAGAGGGCGCAGTGATGCAGCCCCACTTCCCTTTCATACTAGACCGCATTCCAAGAGCAGCAGTTGGGGACATTAAGTTTCCAAAGCCTGTAAGGCTAGGGACAGACATTACACATAAACTGGTTTAAGTGATCAGAAACTGGTTTAAACCTGTAACAGAACAGATGTTCAGGGCACATAAATCAGTTTAAAAATGGCTGAAACTGGTTTAAGATAAACCTGGTTGAATGTAGTCTCAGATTTAACTGATTTGGGTCAAACTGATTTATGCAATGTCTATCCCAGACCCCTTGCTGGTTTAAGTCAAACCAGACTCCCCCAGTATCTCGGCATGCTCTCTGGGCTGGGTGGGGCTCTCTGATCCACAGCAGGGCTGCCCCCTCCCCTCTGTTCCCTGGCTGCAGCTCTGGCAGAAACTTCAGGCATCTGCCTGGCTTCTGGTCCCCTCTCTCCTTGAGCTGCAGCCAGTAGCAGTGAGAGATGTGGACAGTGAGAGATGCACCTTCTTCCTCATTTACCTTTTTTCCTCACTTATCTTTCTCTTTTCTCCTCTTTTTTTCTCTCTCCTTTTTTCTATTTCTTCTCTTTTTTTCTCTATCTTCTTTCTCTTCTTTTTCTCTCTCCTTTTCTTCTCCTCTCTTTTTTTTCTTTCTTTCCTCTTTCTTTCTCTTTTTTCTCTCCTCTGTCCTTTTTTCTTTCTCTCTCTTTTCTCCTGTTTTTTTCTCTCTCAGCAAAACATGCTTAACAAAAAAAAGAACACATAAGCACAAAGGTAGTTGATGAAGTTTTATTTATTGTCACCATCACCAAGTTTAGAATTTTTAGAAAACCTGGTATTTTCTGTAAAAAAAATAAATAAAAAAATCAACATTTATGATTATTAACGATATTAATATGCAGTGTGTCCTGCCATGTACCGACCACCCCAGTTTTATCTTTCTGATATGCTAGCACTCCAGCACTTTACAAGGTGGACGTTGCAGATTTTTTGGCAGTCCAACCAAAAACGTTGCCTACCCCTGCTATAGATGATATTTAAATTGGAGGGATGTGCACTGGAGGAATGTGATCAGAGGCTACAGAGAGTTCTGCAAAGGGCTCAGTCAGCAGGGTTAAAACTCAATAGACAAAAGTGCAAATTTAGAGTCAGAGAATATAACATATTTGGAACTACAGCACAGACTGATCAAGACCATGCAGAGACTAATGTGATGTCTTGCAGCTCTGCAACACTGCAAATGACACTGCAAAGACTTATTGAAAAATGTAAATGTATTACATTTATTTACAATGTTAATTATTGTCTACATATTGTTACTGGTTGAAAGGGGAGATTTGAGCTAAGTACAGACAGTCAAAAAGCCTGAGGCTGAATCAATTAGTTTTTGCAGGTTAGTATAAACTGTAGAGATTAAACTGAAAAACAACTCGATAGCCATTTACTTTTGATTTGGGAAATGCAGCCACATACCTGCAATGGCTCAGGTCAGAAGCCAGGGAGTACAAGAGCACGGCTTTCTGACACAGCCAGCATGGACTGTGTGTTTGTTTCCCCTCCTGCTGCCCCCAAGGTCTCTGAGATTTGCAGTCCAGACTCAAAGAAGCAGAACTCTGAAGGGTTGCTCATCACTTCCTTGTCCTGCCTCTGAGATTTGTAGTCCACAGTCACAGCCAGCAGTAAGTTTTTGGCAGGGCAGGGCAGGGCAGGGCAGCTCTGTACTCAGAGGAAGGGAAGTTTAACTCCCCCCTCCCTGGCCCCAGACTCCAGCTGGGGTTTGCCTGAGGGTGGGGGGCGGTCCCTGCCCCCCCCCCGCCATCCATTTCTGCTGGAGCAGACAGCACCACCCAGCCCAGGCTGGAAAACATGCTGAGATGCTGGGGGACTGTGATTTAACTTGAACCAGGAAGGGGTCTGAGACAGAAGTTTCATAAACCAGTTTGACCCAAATCAGTTAAGTCTGATACTACTTTCAGCCAGGTTTATCTGAAACCAGTTTCAGCCATTTTGAAAGAGGTTTATGTGCACTAAACTTCTGTTCTGTTACAGGTTTAAACCAGTTTCTGATCACTTAAACCAGTTTATGTGTAACTTCTGTCCCTTGAAGATTGTATACCTTTGAGGGATAGGCTGTCACCCCACTCCCTTCCAGGATATCATTGTTATATACACTGTTATACAACTGTTATACAGCAAGAAATGGGTGGAGTTTGAAAGCCAAAAAAGGAGTCTTGTGGCTGTTTGGGTCCTGTTGGCATCAGTAAATAAATATTGGTGTTGGCATAAATAATTAAACTCTTGTTTAAGTGGTTCCTGACTCAGTGAAATGAACCCACAACACAACAGTGCCTGCTTCACCCAGAAGGGACCCCCCACTTCCCATTGTCACTGCTGTAGTGTGCCTATAGGTGAAGGGAGGGAAAAAAATTGGGGGGGGCTGAGTACACATGTGCATGCATGCAGCCCCACCCTCCAAGGCAGAAGAGTCTGCAGGGGAAGGGGCTGGAGGGGAAGGGGGCTTTGGCAGCGAGGTGCAGACACAGGGAGCAGATGCTGAGCCCAGCTGCAGCCCACCCATGCAAAGATTGGGAGCCCACATGCCCCCACCCCACCCCTTGGCTCCCTGGCACCGTGCTGGCTCTGGAGGATCCACCAGGCTGTGCCAGGCTCGGGACCTGCTGTGCCCGTGAGGCCGCCCCTTCCCCTCTGCCCGTGGTCATTGCCTGACGCCAGTGGCCCCCGTGAATCTGCTGCCCTGCACCGGGGCCAGTCTCGGCTGCACTGCCAGGCCAGAGATGATGGAGCCCCCGGGACCCTGCACCTACCCCAAGTCATCCCCAAGAAGAATCTGATGCAGCCCAGTGGCTCCTCCAGGGCTGGTGCAGTGCCGGGGAATGAAGAGGGGAGGGACGTGGGCTTCCAATCTTTGCATGGGGCAAGGGCAGCTCGCAGCTGGGCTCAGCCTCTGCTCCCTGCATCCGTACCTTGCTCCCACCGCTGCTTTGAAAATGATGTGGTGGCAAGTGTGTCTTGCTGCTGGGCAGCCCAGGCAGTGAGGCACATGGAGCTGCACTGCGCTGCATTCAAAGCAGAAGCAGTAACAAGATGCAGCTACAGGGAGCAGACACTGATCCTAGCTGCCCCTGCCCTGTGCAAAGATTGGGGGCCTACGCACGCCCACCTCATTCATTCAGTGGCACTGTGCTGGCTCTGGAGGAGCCACCGGACTCTGATTGCCTCATGACCCGGCCTGGCCGGGGCCTGATTCACCGTGAATGGGGCCCCGGCTGGGCCAAATCATGGGGCAATCCCCACAGTGCAGGAAGGGGCCAGGCAGGGGTAAATGATTTGCCCTGCTCCTACCCCTCTCTCGATTGATCCCCACCCCACCATCTGATTAAAAGAAATGTACCTGCCTGCAGCTGGGCTGGCTGCGATCCTGGCTGCAAGAGCTCAGGCTATGTGAGTGTGCCTATCCCTCCCCGCTGCTGCAGCAACCTGTGGCTGCCGCCCTCCAGCTATATCTCCTGCCCCGTGTTTGGGGGTACTGAGCCTCGGTAGCCCTCCCTTCCACTGCCTATGAGTTTGCCCCTTTGGTGGCAGCCTAAAGCAGAAGGGGAGGGAGAAAGCTGAGAACAGGTGTAGAGTGCTTGTTGCTGCTCCCCTACCTCCCTTTGTGAATTCCTTCCTGTCCTGAATGCTACCATGTATTCTGTTAATCAGTGGGGCTCCACCAGGACATTGCACTCTGTCTATGCACTCTCAGTAGCTGGGTTTAAGACCAAATTTATAAGCCATATTCAGTTTGTTATTCTCAACCACTTATCTCTTGCTGTCTAGTGGTTCCTCAACACTGCATTTTAAGGGTTGGCTAAAGGAAAGCCTTTTCCTGAAGCAATATGTCTGTTTAACATCCAAGAGTTGTGTTGTAAATGATGATTAAAGAAACTATCAGAAATACTTTGAGCCATGAGCAGTGAGCCTGTTTAGTCTATTTGGGTTTTAAAGTGGATGCTACTTTAGCTGAAACATAAGGAATAGATTTGATGGAAACTTATTAGTCAATTCATGCTAGGTATGACAGAGGGTTCTTGTGAAAAGTAAAGATCAGTTTGGATCTTGGTTAAGAATCTCACTTCCTAATATTGAAATAACATATGTAACACTGTAATATATTACACCAACTCATTTTTCAGAATTATGTATTATTGCTGAGGCTGTGGCTTAAACAACTGCTTTAGGCTGACAAAAGAGAGAGATGTCTAGTTGGAAAAAAAATCCTGCTTTCTTACTCCATAGAAACAGAGTGAAAGTCTAAGCATTTGAATAATTTCATTTAAAGTCAAGAACACTTTTCCAAATGCTCATTTTCAAGTTGGACAATTTGACTGTTCATCTAGAATAGATCTGAGGAAGGTAGCTGTAGAACTACTTGGTATGTCTATTTTTTGTTACTTCAGAAAACTACAGGGATGTTAGTTTAGCAAGTTGCAGCTTTGACTCTGAGGTTATACCCTCCATGCTGTTCAGCCTCTAATCCAACTACAAGGAAAAACTGCTTTAAAAAAAGCAAAAAACAAAACAAAACAAAAATACGAAAAAAAAACAAACCCCTTCAGGAGCAACCTCACTAAATTAGAATAACAAAACATTCCTTCCTAATGGGATCAACCTTGCTCTCCTACTTTCTGATGTGTCTGTATCTCCTCTAATTATTTTCTGTGCCTTTGGTACAGTGATTTCTTTTAGTTTTTGTTGTTGTAAAATAATCAGTCTTCCCATGCTCACTTATTCCTGTTGATCTTGCTGCCAATTTTGTACCAATATGTTTTTAGACATTCTTATTCTGCTCCCCCTCTTTTATTTTCCTTGTTTAGATCCCTATTAAAGAATTGCAAAGACTGAAATAGTTCAAGTACTGGAAAACTCACTGTTGCAGAATGATATTGAGGCAAACAGCTTAGTAATATTTTTTTAACAAAAGGATTAAACACTTCTATGAATAAGAATAGCACCTGCAGTTACAGTAACAGGGCCAAAATGGCAAAAGATTTCAGTCATTGTGCTTCAAGGCAGGGGATGATCAACAGCTGGGGCCAGGAAGACGTGTCTTTAAGCTTAGTAAGATGGTGCAATTAGTGCATTGTGAGAAGTTTTTTGTCATCTTCTGATGTACCAACCACTGGTTGCTATCATAGACAGGGCATCAAACTATGGAAACCCTTCACCTCTTCTAGCTTTGCAGGTTTTATGATAATTACCATTCCCTTTTGTTCACTGTCACAACTAACAAAGCCCTAGATGAAAAACTTATCCTCCCTGCTGTTTTGTAGGGATAACATTTCCTTCACTACCTGCCCTCTGGCTAAAGGCCTAACTTTAAAAATGAGGATTAAAAAAAAATCAAATGCTAAACTAACAAAAATGTAAGTTAGGAGTCAAAATATATTTCAGATGCTCTTATATAATAGAATCAGTTTTCATCTGTGAACTAGAAATATGAAATATAGGCCAGTTTGGTACAGTCTAATAGAATATTGATATATATTTTTGAAGTGCTTTGAAATGTATGAATTTAAAAATGCTGTGTAATAGGCTTATGTGAATAGGGAAGAATTCGATCCGGATTTGGCCAATTTGGAGGACAGTAAATTGATCTGGCTGAATCAGTTTTGAAAGATTCAGCACTGATTCAGAAAGATTCGGTGATTCAGATCAGCCGGGGAGAGGCAGGCATAGCCAGGTGGTTGCAAGTTCTCCTGCGGCTCCTCTGGCTGTGCCTGCCTCTCCCTGGGTGGAGGGAGCTGAAGGAGAAGCCTGCATGGCTGTCCTGCCTGGCCCCATACCTTGCCTGGCCCCAGCCTAGTCTTGGCACTTAAAAAAAAAAAAAGCCCTGCATTCACCAGCTCTGGAAGCAGTGATTGGGGGCCTCTGAGGGCTCATGGCAAAGTCCCCACATGCAGTGCTGGGCAGTGGGGATTGCCCACCCTGCCTGGCACCTGTGCAGCAGCTGCCCCATGATGCGGGTGTAGCATGGCTAGCAGGGCACCACGCACTGTCTGGGAGCTGGGGCCACTCGGACTGGGCGCTGCCAGGCTCCAGCTGACACATGGTCATGTCACATGGTTCATGCATACCAATGTGTAGGATCTAAGGTGGGGATCAGAATCCTTTGTTTTCAGAGCCCTGTCTATACAGCAAACTTGATGGGCTTAGTAGAAGCACCTTCCAGCATGTACACTGCCCTGTGAGTTGGCTTTTAAACCAGAA
>NW_005842809.1:279000-307358 GCF_000455745.1 Alligator sinensis | reverse complement strand
GGGGGGGGGAGGGGAGGGGGGATAGAGGGAGCACTGTTTATTGTTGCTGAGGGAATGTGCATGTTGTACTACTTGGTCTTCCTTTTCTTTAATGTTAATACATCAGTCTATGGCTATTTTCAGTTAGATCTCATTTAATCTCTCTTTTTGGAGGTGTTTCATATTGAATAAACTTTAGATATTTGTTAGGCTAGAGTAATCAGTAATTGTTTCTCAGTGGCACCCACCTAAAGTGTGAGAGAGAAGTTGCTGTTGCAATAGAGTGAGCTGAGAGTGAGTCCTTCTGGATTCCTTCTACAGAACAGCAAAAAATATCATAGTACTATGATATCCCAAGCACCATGTAGACATGGATTCCAGCTGAGTTGGTAGTCTGTGCAAAGTGGCACTGTATGCTTGAGTGTCCTGCTGCAGGACATGCCGTATATATACAGCCAAATTACTACTTTGGTAAGTCCATGGTTTTAATATGCAAATCCATGCTTGAAATATCCAAGTTACCAAAATGTACTGGTTGTTCACAGGGCATTTACAGGGCTCTTCAGCATAGAGGGGTGGTAAAAATCCCCATTGTACCAACAAGGCAGCAGGCCCTATTCTGGTTTTTCCATAGTACCCAGCTTAATTTTGCTTTCCTTTCTTACCATTTGACTCTGACATTTTTATTGAGATTGTAATAGATTAAAGTAATGATCTTTGGACTCAGAGTCTGAATTCAATTCTGATGAGCCCATACTCACTTGCCATGTCATTATTGGACCAGTGATTCCCAAAGGGTGTGCCACAGCGCGTGAATGTGCTGTGAGAGAGGCAGAAGCGTGTTGTGGAAAATGAGCTGAATCAGGCCCTGGCCACACTGCCCCTATGCCATGGGATTCATAGATTCATAGATGTTAGGGTCAGAAGGGACCTCAATAGATCATCGAATCCGACCCCCTGCATAGGCAGGAAAGAGGGGTGGGTCTATGACCCAAGCTAGATGCATATCCAACCTCCTCTTGAAGACCCCCAGGGTAGGGGAGAGCACCATCTCCCTTGGGAACCCGTTCCAGACCTTGGCCACTCTAACTGTGAAGAAGTTCTTCTTAATGTCCAGTCTAAATCTGCTCTCTGCTAGCTTGTGGCCATTATTTCTTGTTACCCCCGGGGGCGCGTTGGTGAGTAAAACCTCACCAATTCCCTTCTGTGCCCCCGTGACGAACTTATAGGCAGCCACAAGGTCGCCTCTCAACCTTCTCTTACGGAGGCTGAAAAGGTCCAGGTTCTTTAGTCTGTCCTTGTAGGGCTTGGCCTGCAAGCCCTTAACCATACAAGTGACCCTCTCCAGGTTATCTGCATCCCTCTTGAAGTGCGGTGCCCAGAATTGCACGCAGTACTCCAACCGCGGTCTGACCAGCGCCCGATAGAGGGGAAGTATCACCTCTTTGGATCTATTCGTCATGCATCTGCTGATGCATGATAAAGGATGGGGCTCCTACCACACCAGTCTCATGCAGTGCAATGCAGCCCTGGCCATGGACTGGTGAGTGAAGCGTGCCACCAATTTTAATCTGGAAAAAAGCGTCCCCCATGTATCGGACATTTGGAAAACAAAGTCTGTTTCATTCTTATGATTTGTTCCAGTGTGAGGTATGGCAGGTGACCACCAGTGGTGTGCAACAACAGGGAGGGTTTTTTTTGTATTGTAGCAGGTTATTGTGAGGTATTTGGGTGGCTTTTTCAAACATACAGTCTATTTCTGTGCTGGAGAGTCTGTGTTGTATAAAGGTAGATTTTAGGCTGGTCAGTTGTTCATTATGAGTGTTCTCTTCAGAGCATATGTAGCAGTACCTGAGAGCCTGACTGTAAATCATAGCTTTTGTGGTGTGCTTGGGACGAATGCTTGTCTAAATGTGGTGTTTCATCATGGGTTTGTATATGCTGGTTTGAAGGGTGCCATCTTGGGTGTGGATCTTGATGTCTAGAAAGTTGATGCTAGCATTAGGAGTATTCCAGCAAAAGCTGGATTCAGGTGTGATAGCTGTTAAACCTGTAGTAGAAATTCATACTTGAGTCTGGGTATTTAGTTCAGATAATGAAAATATCACCTATGTACCAAACTTGCACTATACCTGCATTACAGTTTTCTAGAAATTCTTCCTCCTGGTGGCTTAGGAAGAGGTTGGTACATTGAGCGGCTTTCTAGATCATCATGGCTACAATGTCACTCTGATACTACCATCAGTATGGGACACATCTAGTGTTTGGATGTGATAGCATGGAACCTTCCTTTAACATGGTTGATGTGTAGAAGGTAATAGAAAAAATATTCCAAATGGGCCTTCTCTCCAAACTTCTATACTGAGATTTCCATGTCGACCTCTGGTATCTGCAGTCTAACTTGTAACTGAAGGGAGTTTGACTGTATCCAGTTCCCTAAAACCCTCATTAAAATTAGCTCCATAAAAAAGAGGACAAAGTGGGTAATCTGGCATGATTCTCAGGTTTAAATCTGTTCCCCTCCATTATGTATAATGAAACAACAATAACCTGCAGCAGTTCTACATACAAGGGAAGTTTGGATTTCTTAGTTGTCTAGTAATATAATTCAGTTTGTTTAAAAATGATCTGGTCCCTTAAGTACCTTTACATATGGTACCTTTATGTATGTTGTTAATGTGAACAAACTTACATTCCTGGCCTGCAGATAAGAGGCCTTGTATTTCTGTACTGGTTGGTCTTCCGTTTTTTTAATGTTAATACATCGGTCTATGGCTATTTTCAGCTAGATCTCATTTAATCTCTCTTTTTGGAGGTGTTTCATATTTAATAAACTTTAGATATTTGTTAGGCTGGAGTAATCGGTAATTGTTTCTCAGTGGCACCTACCTAAAGTGTGAGAGAGAAGTTGCTGTTGCAATAGAGTGAGCTGAGAGTGAGTCCTTCTGGATTCCTTCTACAGAACAGGGAAAAATATTATAGTATGTGCAAACAGTTTCCGCTCTCTTTGAGAGACCACTGTATGTGTGAGTGGGAAGGGATGCACTGTAGGGTATTTAGTAAGCTGATAACTTGTATCCCTTCATCTTTAGCATATCTGACATGGTAAAGAATAATTATCTCTTTATGTAAGAACATAGGGGTCTGACATAGGCTGGGTGGTTAGAAGTTTGTGGACCTAGTAAAGTAGCCAAAGAGTTGGTAGAACTTACTGAAATTCCAGAGTATGGGCATGTGGTACCTTTTGTTAATAAAAGTGTGTACAAACTCATGGGCTGCTTCCCAGTGCCAGGGTAGTGGCTGTGGTCAAGAACATTCTTCTGCCCCTTACCTGTCAAGAAGAACATGGTTTTTCTTTTCTCAGATGACACTTCCACAAATATCCAGCCTTTGTCACCTCATATTAGACTCTTACTGGGACCATTTAGAAGCAGAAAGCATACAGAACACTATACAAGTGTCCCTTGCTTTATGTGGGTTCTGTATGTGTGAATTTGCTCTTATGCGATGACCCTTTTTATACCAACAATTCGTTATATGCGAGGTAAATTAACTCTTATGTGATCACTGTGGTGGAAGCCCGCAGTCAGCTGCTTTGTGTGGTGCATTGTGGGAGTGACATGCACCAAAATATAGTCACCTGTGTGGATCTGTGCTTCTCGCTCATTGTCTGTGACACATGTTTCTGTAGTTGCCATCCCCATTTTGATAGTGCTCTGTGCTTATGTGTGCTGTCTGCTGTTAGTGAGTACCAAAATTGTCTGGTAAAAGTGGTAGAAATGGGCCTGGGGGTCAGTGCAGTTGAGGTTTTGAAACATATCCCTACTTGTTACATTGTAAAGAGGGTTCCCTTTATGCGAATTTTAGTTATGCGTCATTTTCCAGGAACGCATGTACAGCATCATGCAAGGGAAACCTGTAGTCCACTTACTTAGCAGAGTTTTACACTAGGAGATTATCTCCTAAGGCACAGACAAAAGTGACATTTTTTGACCAATCTGACCTCTGAAAGTGCTCTACAGCCATGACTTAACACATATGCATGGCTGCAGAGCACTTTTTCAATGGCCAATTGCATGAAAAATGAACCCTGGTTAAATCAGGTGTTACATTAAGGCACTCAAAAGCAGAGCACCTTAGGGAACTTTTATTCCCTCCAGGCTTAATTTTTCATGCAGGGAGTGGGGCTTGGCTGGTGCCCAGCCCTACCCACAGCCTGTCAGGGAGAAGTGGGAGAGTGGAAATATTCTGCTGCTAGAAATTTTTCTGGGAAAGTGAGGTGTATAGCCATTAGGGTTTTTTTCTCCAGAAGATGCCATTTTTGTTTCAGGAGAACATGTGCAAGTTCTTGTACATTTGGAGTTTCTGCCAGGAGAGTTACAATCCTCCTGGTAGAAATCTAATGCCCATACACGGCTTTATTAATGTTATATGCCCATAATTAGCCTTCAAAGAGCTGCTGTGCATCCCTAGCCATACCAGTGCTTCTCTTGTTTCTACAGAATCTCTTATAGTTTAAAAACATGGGGGGACAGTGGGTAGAAAAATGAATTACATGCAAATGATGTAGAGAGAATCTGAAAAGAGCCTGAAACAACAGTTCTGAAAATTGTGAGCTATCTTTGTTATCTTGGTGAGATATTGACTCAGATACCAAGTGAGTGACGATTTAAATGTGACAGTTATAACTTATTCATGCCTCATGTAAGACAGGATTCACAGATCTGCCTTTCCCTCCAGTCAATATAGATCAAAGACAGAATCTTTGTTTATATCCAGGTTCATGTACCACTGAAGGGGACCCAGGTTCTCAAAGCCAGACAGCATTTGCAATCATATTTGAACATCTACACTATTTACTGAGAGTGGTATCTTCTTTTGGTTGCAATTCTCATGGGCAGAGCTTATTTTGGGCAGAAAGATAGGAATGTTTCCCCCAACTTTCTCTGCTCTTCCTACACCACTGTACCTCATTCCTGAATACAATGGAATTTATGTAAATAATAATTTAAAAGGACTAACAGGATTTTTATACTTCAGATATGGCAACCACGACAAAAGAATAACCAAACCATACATAATGCAGTTAGGCATCGCAGAATCTTTTTGTCTGGCTCAAGCTTTCAAAGATGAAAAGAAGATTTGAACAAATAGTTCCTACTAATTTTAATGAGACAAATCCTTGGATGCCATTGGAAGTCAGGCATCTAACTCCTGTATCAGGCTTCAATATCCTGTTTGATGCTCTGATCCTTTCATGGTGAGAGTTACACAGGCACCTCAACAAGGTGTTACTGTTTGTTCACCACTTTGAAGATTTTATATTGGTCAAAGAAATTAATGCAGATCTCATTGGTCTGCTACTATTAATTTATTCCTAGTGTACACTCAAGATTATAATAACTGGCTGCAGACACTAAATGGTGACTTCTTGCAATAACTGGTATCCACATGAAAACCTCATTTTCATCTTTTCAAAGCTGTTGGCCTTCAAACAGTATTGTGAAGTTCTTATTCGCACACCAGATTAATATATGGTCCTATATTTTGGTATAGGCTTACTTTTCTGTTGAATCTTAGGGCCTTGTTGCACACTGCACTTTTAGCTGCTCAAATGTTGTTAGCACTAGCTCAAGGTTGGAGCAGTTACACCTTAAGGCTAAAAACCTTCTCTGACTGCCCACCTCCCCCACACATTTGTGACTTGCCACTAGAAGGCAGGTGAGCAGAGGCCTGACTAGGAGCTACAGCTGTGAGTTGCTGCTACAGGGCTGTGAGCCAGGACAGACTTCTCTCCCTGCTGTAGGTGTGGGTGTGTGAAAGATGGGTTGCAGGGGTGGAGGAGGGTGGAAACCCTCTCTGCTGGGAGGCAGAGAATTAGTGGGACGGAGGAAAGGAAATGGGAGTGGGAGAAATCTGGTGAAATGAAGGAAGTCAGCTACTGAAGGATAAAATAAAAAGTAAAAAAAAAATAAAAACAAATAAAGGTGGACTAAATTAAAGAAGGTCTCATGTTTTTATAGGGTTACCATACACCAGCTTTTTCCTGAACATGACCTCTTTTTCAGTCCTCCCATCACCACCCGGGCAGTTTTATAAAATATCCACAGATGTCCGGGATTTTGCTCTGCCTCTGCTTTTCCAGCATTTCCCAGCTTGCCCCAGTAAGTAGCTGCTTAGGGTTGGGGAGAATGGGGTTAGGCAGTTGGAGGCTGGGGCATCACGTGCCTCTGCATGTGCCCTGGTAGCTGCAGGCAAGTAAGTGTGTGTGTGTATCGACATTGGAGGGGGGCAGGTGCCTGCCAGCACTGGGGCTGCATCAGGGCAGGGAGGTGGGGGAAAGGAGTGTGGATGGGGTTCTTTTGGGGCAGCAAGGAGTTGTGTGGGCAGGGGGCTGTGAGTTGGAAGTGAGGGGTACTGGAAGGGCTGGGGGAGCAGGAGGCTGTGGGTCGGGAGTCCAGGGCTGGGAGGGGCAGGGGGTTGCAGGTTCGGAGTGAGGGGCACTGGCAGGGCCGGGGGGCTGTGGCTTGGGAGTGAGGGGCAACAGTGGAGTGGGAGGATGTGGTCCAGAGTGTGGGGTACAGGCAGGGCCAGGGGGCTGTGGGTCTGGAGTGAGGGGTATCAACAGGGACAGGGGGCCTCTGGGTTGGGAGTGAGGGGCAGCAGCAGGGTTGGGAGAGTTGTGGTTTGGGAGTGAGGGGCAGGCACAGGCATATCACTGCCCCCTCCACAATCATATACCACCTCCCACTCCCACAGGTGTTCTCCTTATTGAAACTGGTAATATGGTAAACCTAGTTAATAAATTGGGAGTTGGGATTGGGCTGTGGGAAGTGCTGGTCATACTTTTTGGAGTGGCTGGTAGGTGGGAGTGGTGAGAGAAGTTGCTTCTGAGGAAGGAAACCCCAGCTTGTGAGGACTGATCTGGCTCTGTACCTTGTTTCCCCTCCACTCTCCCGCCCCACTAGAACCCACTCCTGAACCTGTCTATGCCCTGCAAACTGGCTAGCTGGCATGTGCTCTGCAGCCTGTTTGCAGGGGGTTGCAACCCTGGCGATGGGAGGGTCACACCCCCAGGGGTGGGAAGGGAAGCTGGCCTGGGGCTAAAACCACCCCCTGGCAGTAGAGTTCAGGAAGTGGAAAGTTTGTCCATACAGAACAGGAGGGTGGGAGAAGAGACACTGCATCCTGGGATGCTTTAGGACTGCAACTTGGACAGCTCATCTGTGGGGAGTGGCCGCACATTAATGGAACAGGAGCTGGGGAACACAGATCAGAGATAAACTTGCCCTGGAGTGGTGTAACTAAGCCATCTAAAGTGTGCTTAAAACTAGTTTTAGATATTAATGTGTGGGCAATCCAGGGGTTAAGAGCTGTAGGACCTGCCTAAAATGAATGTGTAACAAGGCGCTTAGTGAGGTCATAATTAAGCATAGAGGGCAAAACTTACTAGTTATGTCTGGCACTGGTCCATCCAGAAATTGTTAGCAGTAATTTTTTAATTAACAGACACATTTATGGCTTGGTAAGTGCAGTTGCAGAGAAAATGCAATTCAGATATTTGGGACCAGATATTTGATTGCCTTTGGCAATCTTATCACTAGACAGTGCCACACATTCACACTCCTACCAAGAAGTGTGAAGTATGAGTACTCCTTCAGGTCTCTAAAATGTGCCTGCGTGTAACTTTTGATAGTTTTTACAAGGCATCAAATTACTGTTCAAGGTAACTTCCCTTTAGCTACTTTTAAGTCATGTGAAATAAAAGTAAATATTTCTCAGCAGGTTGGCATTCCAGATACTACTTCTGTCTCTGGCTTTGGAGCTTTTCTGTATTTTTGTATGCATATATTTCATGCAGGTTCAAATGGAGACATTTAGGGGTCAGGGGAAAAGTGTCTGGAAAATCACAGAACATTTTTGATAAATATTCACCATTGTGATAAATTCCATAACAGTCCTTTTCTTTAAACAAAAGATCTAATGCTAAATCTAGCTTAAAGCTTTTGGTGTGAGATAAAATCACATAAATTTACATTTACTTTATACTAATGGTCTACTGACAAAATCCCTGTTTTTAATTAACAGGTTCATTATTATTTCCTATAGTGAAATGATTAATATTGGTATTTTTAATGTTAGCATTGCATGTTGATATGGTATTCTGTTAACCTATTGTTTTGTTCCTCACTCTACTGAAGATAGACAAATTGATTTTGGCTAAGATTAGACCTCTAACAACTCTGGCAAATATTACACTTATGACATCATAAACCTGTTAATTTTACCATAAATAGTAACCCTGCCATATGTTTGGCAATTAATGGCACAACAAAACAAGCAACCAGCCATAATGTGGAATATTTTTGTGGCTGGTTTCGATCACACCTTAAATTGAATGTGCTCCTCTGCTATGCAACCCCATGTGAGCTGCATGGCACAGCTTGCAATTTATCACATGGCTTGGGGTATCCCCAATTTCCAGTTGTTTGCACCCAGGGTCCACAGCGCCAGTAGCTGGGCATGGGGGAGCTTTGGCTCCCTGAGTGTGGGGAGCCCATCAGCTGGTGGCATGTGTGACATGGCAGAATGCATGAATTTTGGGATCTGGGATAAAATGCATCCTGATTATGCAATTAAGTTAATATCTGTCATGGGCACAAGAGTGTTGCATGCCGTAGAGCGGGATGTTCCACTGGTAGGGTGTAATCCTGAAGTTGCTCATGGGTAGTGCTCCTCTGAGGACAGGAGTTCAGAAGAAAGCAGCCAAGTCCTATCCGGATGTCTCTGCTGCTTTTCCTGGTTTTTTTGCACTGGGAACCTGTAAAACACTGTGTATTCTGGCTCTGATACAATACGTGTTTAACCATATATATGAGAAGTCTATAGGACTGTTCACTTGCTTAACATACAGCATATTGCTGTCTTGCATGGGGGTCAGAATGTTTAGAAGACTACCTTGCAGGATCAAGCCCATTATTTGACTTTTGGTGTGAAAGGAGTTGTATTTCCCATTCTTATAGTGATAGGAGATCAGGCTCATCTCTCCTTACAGTGTGGATAATCTTATTAGCTCCATTATTTATTGGTTTAGTCAAGTTTTTTTCCTGCTCCATAGCATTTGCTAACAGAGCACTTGCTATATGTGCTGTTGCATTCAGACTGTTGTTTTGTTTTCAGTTCAATTTAGACCCGTGTCTTATAGTCAAGTCTTTGGATCTGTTTGAATAATATTAATTCACAGCCCTATAAGAACATGCTTTGCCCAAAGTGGGGCTTACACTAGTTCAATCCAAATCTGGTTTTCTCCGAAGCAAATGGCACATTTTGCCATAGGCCCATGTGCTAAACCATGTAACTGGGGTGTTTCTTTCCTGTTTTTAGCCCCACAAAGCAAGCTTCTAAAAGTGATCAACAAATGGCCTTTTCCCAAAGAGGCAGGTGAAAGGATTCCTTTCCTATTCATTACATTCTAATTCTAGGCTTATCTTCAAAATAGTTGTGAAGGCAGCTTCAGATAGTTTAGGTTCCAGATCTACCTTTTGTAAATGTCTTTTCATTTAGATTTGCCAGATCAATAACACCAATTTCTTCAGAATGTCCTGCCTGCAATCACTGACCATCTGTCTTTGAAGAGGATGGTGCATGTTCTATTGATTTACTCCAGTGTACATGCAAGAGGATACTGTGCAATTAAATATACTTACCATATGAAATCAGTTTTTCTTACCTTCTTTCAGTGACCCTGGCTGTTTTTAAGTCACACTGTCAGTTTGTTTCAGCAGATTCCTGCAGCGCACAGCCAGATGAATAATTCACAGTGAATGATTTAATTCAAGAATTTAGTTTTCTTGTTGATTCATGAGAAGTCTGCAAATATACCGGTTTTCCTTAACTTATTTGTTTTGTAAAATTATTTTGCTAAATAATTGCAGGACAAAATTATTTGAGGTTTTAGATCACTCTCAAGCAATTTGACACAGGTAACTGACATGATACATCTTCATTGGAAACCAAGTGGATGAGGGGGAAGGTAGGGATGCTTTTCCAAGTTCCACCCTTAAAATGAGTTCTGCCCATAGGAGCAAGAAGGTGGGAATAGTTGAATATGAAGATATTCAAAATATTATTGTGCAGCTCTCTGAGCCCTGCTGGACTCTGGGGAGTTTTTTCCTTTTTGGTGGAACTCAAAGACCCTCGGGCTTGGTTATTTCTTGAAATGGGATTAAGCATGGCACACTTTAGTAACGTGATTCTCCCTCATTTCCTAGGTCTTGCTTCAACAGGACATTTGAATTAGTATTAACATAACATAGTATTACCTGTATAACTTCCTGGGCAGATACTCTTATTCCAGAGAAAGAATGCCCTTTTCCAATTTAGCTTCATCTGTGTCAGGTGAAGGGGACTGTTCACACCTCTTAGACAGGTATTTAGCCATGTTAATCTGAAGTCATCATCAGCATCTGATGAGATCCATTACACAAAATTTTATGCTGTATCTTATGCTCTCTTTGTGTATCTTAGTTAGTTTATCTAATAAGGTGCGTATCTATGCTGTCTTCCATCACACCTCTGAGAGCCACTGCTCCAAGCTCTCAATAAACTAATCTCACTAGGTTGTCTGTAGACATGCAGGATGCCTGCTCCAACCCGCTGTAATTACAGTGGGTTGGAGCAGACTCAATTAATCAAGTCTGCTGGAATGCACTAATTAGCACATTCTAGTAGTGTCAGCGTTTTATGCATTCAGTGTCCGCACACTTCAAAATGGCAGCGGGGGCACTTTAACTAAAGCTTGTCGAACGAGCTATTTTGAAGCTCAGGATACTGAATATATGAAACACTGAATACATGAGCCACTCTAATTAAAGAAGTTCCCCCAGCCCTAGAGCACATGTAATGATGCCCTATGAGGCTTATACCCAATTCACATTTATAAAGTTTTCTTCTAGAGTGCTTTGAAGACAAAGTTCATTCCTAGGAGTATCTGACTTAATATTTTAAGGCTTAGTTTTTGGATGGTTGGAATCCAGACCTTGAGCCAGAAGGGAATGTAGCAGGGGCTTAGAAGTAGAGCAATAGGTAGCGGTGCAGCCTGCATTCGATTGCTCCCTATTGGCTGTTTCCGAAGAGCTGTTTAGCCTGTGTATAGAGATTGGAGGAAGGGCTCAAACTAGATCAGACCTTACTGGGTTAGAGACTCTGTGATTTTTTATTTTTTTTTCCTTTTTGAGTCTGCTGTCCTGTCTCCAGAATCTCAGCTCTCATTTTTATTACATCAGTCACTAGTCTTTGTGGTTCTAGAAAAAACCCTGAAAATGTGAAACTATGAATTATAAACAGTAGTTACAAACACATGCAAAGAGCTCTGCCTGCATCTGCAGAGCTGGAAACAACAGTGATGATGGGGCACTGGTTCTAACGGTCAATAATATTTTAAATGTCAACCTTGTTTTACTTCCTGCTTTCAAATTATGTAAGAAAGGAGACAGGGGTGTTGGTTGTAACCGTGTTGGTCTAAGGACATAGGCAGACAAGGTTCTTTGGGTGAATCTGACATCCTTTATTAGACAAACTTAAATCATTGGAAAACAATTATTAAGCAAGCTTTTGGGTTCAAAAACCCTTCGTCAGGCTAAGGAAATTTCAGCAGCTGGTGTTGCTTAAAACATATCAAATTCACCCAAAGAACCTTTTAAGAAAGGAGAGGAAGGCAACAGAGTTCTTAATCCCCAGCCTACTACCCTCTTTCTTCAGCATGGTAGACAACATCACTTTTCTGCTTGTCACTCAGGCCTTTAATCTATCAGCTCTGATGAAGCCTTGGGGCATTTTTACACATGCAAGCACTGCAGTGCTTTGAAAAGCGCTCGACGCTGTGTCGCTTTCAGTGATATAAACAGCAAAATGTGCATGAGCACTGAGAGAATGGCTGCAGCACACTTTTGAGCTAAAACATGCAGAAGGGGTTTCAGTTCAAAAGCACACCGCTGCCATTTTCTGTGCACTGATGTGCACTTTACCGCTCATACTACTGCACGCAGCGCAGTGCAGTTCGCATCAGCTCATGTGCAGAGCAGACTCGATTAATCTAGTCTGCCCTGAAGCGGTGGATCTCTGGCATGTTGCGGGATAAAAAGGTGTATAAATACTCTTCCTTTCTAGGTTCTTGTATCTGGGCTATGTCTAAACCTTGCATATTCTTTTGGGATAGCAATTGAAAGATACAGACCTTCCTATCCATCCATGCAACAGAAGCTCATGTCTGGGCTCATGTCTTCATTGCTGCAACATCCTTTTTCCTGAACCTGACAAATGCAATTTTGTCCTATTCAAAAGGCTGCTGCATTAAAGCATTTTCTAACCTTATTCTTCTCATTGCATCCCTTTGCTAGCTTTCATTTTTCAAACATGTTACTTGCCTTCACTTTGAAAGCCCGTCTCAGCTGTCCCCTCCCTGGCTGTCAACTACTGAGCCGATCATACTACCTCCATTACCAAATTCTTAAAAACAGTCCAGCAGCTTCATACTTTCTCCCCTGCTCATCTCATGATCAGGTGGGAAACCATTCAAACATCTGTAAGGCTACCTCATTCTCATTCAAATTCTTCCTTAAAAATCTCCTTTATCATGATCCTTATAAAAAAAATGAAGTTAGACTGATAGGCAGAGGTCTCAGTACATCGTTATTTTATTGTTTCCCTGTGTGCATCTACCTCCTATCATACACAGATTGTAATGCCTTCCAGACAGCAACTATTGTTTGTGAGTATTGTACATCATCTAGAGCAATGGGGCCCTGGTCTAAGACTGGAATTTCTGGATGCTACTAATATAAATAACAAAGATCTAGAAATTTTTACTTGTGTTGATTATAGGACCCCTAATTTACAGAAAGTTCAAAGTAGTATTCTATTTTCCCACATAGCAGACCTGGTAAATAAAACATCAAGAGCAAAATATTTTAATAATTTGAATTTAGCATGTGGAGATTGTCTTCAGATTTAAAGTGCCATGTGACAATCAAGAGAGAAACTGCCTTTGGGACATTGGAGGAGTGGTCTGAATTCTGTAGCGTACCTTTTGGACTTGTGACCATGCTAGGGATATTTGAAGGTGGAAAATTATCCATCTCTAGCCCCTTCCTACCACCCAAGAGAACTCATATACTTTAGGGTCTCTGAGACTGCCAAGAAGCACATATTTACCCAGACAGCACACTAACTCTTTGGTACTATTACATCTCCTCCCAAACAATTCAAGCAATTGTGCCAAGCACATGAAAGAGGAGGTCAGTCTCTGTGAGAGCCTGGTTTCTCTGTTAGAACAAGGGAAACCAGGAATTTTTAATGCTATAGCTAGTTACATAGCTTCTTGAGAGGCTTTATATGCTGTACTTAGTAACCCACACATCATCAGTGTAGTCATTAAAACAGCAGAAATGTCAGTGGGTATTTGGGACTCAGTTCTTCAGTCCTTTCTTAAACAAAACTTTGACAGATGTCAATGGGGATTTAATTAAAGACTCGAGGTGAAACTTTGGCCTGCATGAAATTAATGGCAAAATTCCCATTGAATTCATTGGGGCCAGAATTTTGGGCCCTAATTTAATAAGAATTGTTGGAAGTTACTTGTCTACTAAATGCCTGAGCTTACTGGAGAATAAACACTTAATAATGGTTAATCTAAGCAACCAATGACAAATTAATTTTAGGTTTTACTTTCACAGTAACAGGATACATTAAGAAAAGATCTAGCGATGCATGATATTTAACGGCAGAGAAATTCCCTCAGGAGAAGATTGAAATGGTATTCAATTTGGAGATGAAATAAGGTGGAGATTTGACAAAATTATTCAGAATAATGCAGAGATGATAAACAGTGTTCCTATTTAATCTTGCTCATAATACAAAGGGATAGTCAAACTGAAAGGCAGTACTGTATATTTAAAACCTGAGTAGAAGAAATACTTTATTAAATACAATGCAACTAACTTGTGGAACTCCTTGCCACATTATACCACTGAAGCCCAGTACTTGATGGGTTCAAAGAAGAAAATGAGACACCTAAGTGCATAAGAGCATGCACCTTTATATTATAGGATTAAAACAAAATAATATTTGGGAAATAATTTCTTGATGTAGATCAGGAGGCTATTTCCTTTGTGGTCAGACTGTTCTATAATTGTCCACTTACAGGGTTTCTAAAGCATATGATACTAACCACTGTTAATGGCTGTAGATATACCACTGGTCCAATTCAAATGGTCATTCCAAAAATAAACTTCAGCAGAATGTTAAAGACTACAT
The DNA here is from genome assembly GCF_000455745.1 of Alligator sinensis. Lineage (NCBI taxonomy): Eukaryota > Metazoa > Chordata > Crocodylia > Alligatoridae > Alligator > Alligator sinensis. Next base: position 293,066 of record NW_005842809.1, on the reverse strand, counting down.
TGAAAATATCAATCTGTATCAGGAGCGACAGGAATTAGAAAAACACAGCAGTTAGTCCTCATCATTAATGATTACTAATATTAATATAATAAAATAAAACATTATGAACCAGCTGATCTGCTCAAGGCTTTTATTTTGTATTTTAAGGGGCTAAATTGAATAACATATTGCCCTCCCCATCCTACTACTTCATCCTAATGTAGCACAATACTGTTGATAAAATGCCTATATGTAAATTATCAGCATTTGTGAGTGCAAGTCTAGTTAGGCTTGCATGATCCAGCTTACTATTTGGAGAAGTAACTTTTTAAGCTGTAGTGTAATAGGAGTGGGTGAGAGGGGCACCCAAGGTAGGAGGGACACCAGAATTGTCCTCAACCCCACAGAGTCCACACTCTGGCAGCATCCCTACCCTGGGAACTCCAAAACAGTCCCCAGCTGCTGCCACTTTCAGGGCAACAACTAGGCTGGACAGAGCACATGAGCCAGGACCAAGGAGTTCTTGGCGTGGGTAAGAGTACTGCCCCTGGCCCCACCCTCCTTCCTCTCCAAACTTGTGCACCCCTTCCCCGCCTCTTAGAACCCACATCCCCCACCCCTGCTCTTGAAACAGCATCCCCATTCCCACTCCAGCTCTCCTTCAGAGTTTGCCCCAGGCAGCAACTCCGCTTGTCACACAACTGCTTACAGGGCATGTCTACATCATTAGAGGACTATGCTAGGGAATGCTGCAGTGATGTATGGCTAGCATGCTACGTTCCAGCCTGGATGTGAGCCAGGCATGAACTTAAAGTTCACTTTGTTGGTATAGGATGTTCCCAGTATGGCTGTTTGGGGAAGCATTGGCGCTTCCTAGTGCCATCTTCTGACAGTGAAGACATGCCATGAAATTCTGGCACTGTAACCCTCTATTGCAGAGGACATAGTCTTCAAGAGGCCACAGTAGTGAAGAACAAACCAATACACAACTTGGTATCTGCAGTGCAGCCTGTAGGAGCTATGACAAGAGAAAGAGAAAAGCTACCAATTTGTATCCCATGGGAGAAATTCGTATAGAAAGCCTGAACTGAACTGGCTCCATTCTGAAGATGCCAGACTACACAGCCCTGTGAAGGATCTGGTTCAAAACTTAACAATATGGACTTCTTTTCAGTTTTTGTATTTTGGGGTTTTTTTGCATAAGAATAGATGGTTTGAAACCTGCAAGCAGTTTTATGTCCATAAGAGTATTAAGCGAGAGATGCTTCAATATGAAATCATTATCTTCCCTTTTCTAAATCCAAATACTAATTGCAACCTTGCTGTGAGCCTACAATATTAAGGCTATCATAGCCATGGCAACCAAATGCAACATTAAATGGAATACATATCATCTGCACAAGATTTTTGTTAGGTGTTTGGGCAGTAGACGAGCATGTATTTTTCAGTATTTATGATATATAGATCGAAAGAAAATTTTAGTACGTCTCCTGAGCCATTTTGCTTCACACACTACATTATCTCTTAATATTTTGTGTGTATCTCTGTAATTAATTTCAACACAGGATAGTTGGTTAATCCACAGACACAAATAAAGCACAAATTCAAATTTCAACATGGATTTTACAATGGCCCATTTACATTTCAAAATTAAACCCATAATAAAAACTTTTGTGTTATAATTGGGCTGATTTTTTCATAAAATCTGATGATAAACATCTATGTAAATAGCTTCACAAAGATTTTATATTTAAGAAAGGAGTACTTCAAATGAGCTGCTTAAAGTCACCTTCTATGCTGTGCATGATAATTGTAATGTAAAATAACAAACAGCACAGGGCATCGAGTACAGCACTTTCAGGATGATAGGGTGCCATTTATATAAAGATAATTAGGCATTTAAAAACAACCAATACCAATTTAAACCCACCAATTAAAAAAAGTGTTCAAAGTAAGCTTGTTGAAATAAGTTCCCACATGCCATTGCTAGATTTTCATGGGAAATTTCCCTATAACTGGTGCCAAGGATTTGTGTATGCACTGAAATTCATCCCTGGACAAAGGGCCAGTAAAAGTTCTGTGCCCAACCCAGTTGAAGAAGGATGTGGAGAAGCTTGAGAAAGTCCAGAGGAGAGCCATGCACATGATCAGAGGGCAAGAGAATAGGCCTGATGACAAGAGGCTGCAAGCTATGGGACTCTTCAGCCTGGAAAAGCACAGGCTCAGGGGTGACCCGGTGGCAGCCTATAAGTATATCAGGGGTGTGCATCAGGATCTGGGGGAGCACCTGTTCACCAGAGCACCCCAAGGCATGACAAGGTCCAATGGTCACAAACTCCTCCAAGACCGGAGGACATTTTAGGCTGGACATAAGGAAAACCGTCTTTACTGACCAAGCCCCCAAGACCTGGAATAGACTCCCTCCAGAGGTGGTGCAAGCACCTACTCTGGATTCCTTTAAGAAGTGTTTGGATGCTTATCTTGCTGGGATCCTTTGACCCTAGCTGACTTCCTGCCCCTGGGGCAGGGAGTTGGATTCAGTGATCTTCCGAGGTCCCTTCCAGCCTTAACGTCTATGAAATCTGTGAAATCTAAGTCATTCCTGACCAACTTGATTTTCTTCTATGATAAGATGACAGACTTGTGGATGAGGGGAGTAATGGATGTGATATACTTTGATTTTAGCAAAACTTTGGATATTGTCTCTAAGAACATTCTCATTAATAAATTAAGGAATTGCAGACTAGGTGAAAGTTCTGTAAGATGGATACATAACTGGTTGGATTTTGTGCTCAATGAGTTGTCAGCAATTGCTGAATATCTAGTTGGAAGGAGGTATCAAGTGGCATTCCCCAAGGGTCTGTCCTGGCTCCAGTACTGTTTAACATCTTCATTGATGATTTGGAGAGTGGGACTGAGTGCACACTTAGGGTCTTGCAGGCAGCGGATTGCAGCTTTGCCCTGGCTCTGAACCACGCTGTCACCACCCTGAGATCCCAGCCCTGGAGCCACTCCCTGCCCAGCTGCACGCTCTGCCAGTACCGCTCAGGCCAGTCTCCATGGAAGCCCCGGCCCCATGCTGTCACGTTGCTGCTGCTGCTGGAGTCTCCATAGAAACTGGCTGCAGTGACGCATGTAAGAGCTGCTTGGAAATGAAGTCTGCCGCAGGCCCAATCTGGCCTATGGACTGGACTTTGCCCACCCTGGTCTAGAGGATAGTAACAAATATTATTAGAGGCCTGGGAAACATGATTTATGAGGAAAGGTTGAAAAAACTAGAACTGCTTCATCTGGAGAAGACTGAGAGAGGATTTGATAATAGTCTTCAAGTACCCAAAGGGAGCTTATGAGGAAGCTGGAGATACTTGTCTCTGTGTCTGTAGCAGACAGGACTAGGGGCAATGTTCTCAAACTACAGCACAGGAAATTTAAGATGGAGATTAGGAAGAATATCCTCATTATGAGGGTAATTAAGCATCAGACAGTTAACATAGAGAGGTTGTGGATTGGGACACCTATCACCGATAGGATTTGGTCTCCCCTTTTCCCTTGGGTTCACAGCCTTAGGGTACTCCTGGATTACCTGCTTCACCTGGATTTCCATGTGGCAGCAATGGCTAGGAGTGCCTTTCACCAGCTCCATCTTCTGACAAGGCTGCTTTGACCTTTTTATCAGATTTGGATGTGTTCACCATCATCCATGCCTTTGTAACCTCAAGACTAGACTACAGTAAAGTGCTCTATATGAGGTAACCCTTGAAGACTGTCCAGAAGCTGCAGCTGCCACACAATGAGGTGGTTCACATTCTTATCGGGGCAGGGCTGGCCTTCTGGGTGGGCAGCCACCCAGCGTGCCGTGGTCAGGGGTGCGCCATGTACATGCATATGCACAAACACACGTGTGAGCAGCCCACTTGCACAACAGCGTTCTCCCCTCACCCCACCCCACCCCAGCTGATCCCCACTCCAGGCAGGAGGAGAGGTGCCCAGCCTAGGTGCCCCCCTGCCTCCAGCTGCTGCTCAGGAGGAGCCAGACCCAGCATGTGTGGGCTGGGTGGTGCCTGTTCCTGTCAGTCTGCCTTGCTCAAGCACAGCAGCAGCACTTGCCCACCCACCTGCCTCATGCACCATGTCACTCCATCTCTCTGCCAGACTGCGTCTCATTCCCCTGGCTGCCAGCCTGCCTCTGCCTTTGCCTGTAGCAGTACCACTGACTTGAGGTGGTGCCAAAATACAAATTCACCCAGGCACCATTTTTCCATAGGCCAACCCTGTTTGGGGGCAGGTTGCCAGGAAAACAACTTCAGTGCTCCAGAGTCTGTAGTAGTTCCAAATAGGTTTCTGGGTGCAAGTCAAGATATTGGTTTTACCTATGAGGCCTGAAATGGCCTTGGCTCTACATACCAAAGGGACCACCTTCTCCCTTATGTCCCTTTGTGAGCTCTAAAGTCAATCAAGAGCAACCTCCTGCAAACACCATCAATGCTTACGTGGCAATAATATGTGGGAGGTTATTTTTGGTAGTTGCCCCTCTGTTCTATAACTCCCTCTTCCTCCAGGCATTCCAGAGCCTGAGCCTGGACATCTCCCAGAAGCACTGCAAGATCTTCCTATCTGGACATGTGTTTAGTAGGCAAGAACAATCTGGGATATTGTTTTCTGTATGATTTATTTTAATATTCTATTGACCTTTATTAATTGTTTTGTTCTCTGTTAGCTGGTTTATGTGTTGTTTTGCTCTCTTCTTTAACATGCCATGAGCCTTTGTCAAAAAGCAAGGCATGTAAATCTAATAAATTAATAAATTACATCTACAATAGGGCTTTTGCTGGTATAGAAATCTTATCAGAGAATTTGGCCCTTTATCTGACACTGCCATGCCAGCAAAGATTTCTCATATAATCATGGTCATAGTGAAATAGACATGTTCTGTAGAGCTTCTCTCAATGCCACTATTTAAAAAAGATACTTTACAAAAGGGTACACTTAAAACTGGTTGAGAAATGCTAATACTGTCTCTTAATTTTATTAGCCCTGTGAAGCAGGCATTACAAATAGTTGCAAGCACATCAGGAGGTGCTATGTATGGTTTGAGCCATGGTTATAAGCAGCCAGTTGTCCTGTTGGAATCCATATGTAACACCTGCTGCTGGATTTGCAGAAGGGCTCAGGATCCCCACAAAGGCAGAGAAAAAAAGTTTGCAGAAAGTTGTTAGACCATGTGCATGTTTTTGATTCGCTCCTGAGGCAGGAGAGGGGAGCAGCCAGGCTCAGAGAAGAGAAGGAGCCCCAGGACCACAGAGCTTGGGGAGGAACTACCCTGCAGCCTGCCTGCAAAGTGAACCTGCCCTTAGTGATGGGGAGAAGACAACCTGGTATCCTTTTTTCCCTCTGTGAGGCAGAGGGACCCGTGTGGAGGAAAAAGGGTGGTACGGTAGACTTGCCTAGGAGGGCAGGTGTTGATCTGGAAAGGCTCTGGGGAGAGTTAACTGAGAACCACCCTGGGACCGGGTGGGTGATAAACCCAGGGTTTGTTTCAGTTATCAGCACACGGGGCCGTGCCTGGGAATTGGAGAAAGGTGTTTTTGGGGAAAGGGGACACTGTGTTTCTTTGCAGATACCACAGACAGCTGGAGCAGAGGAGAGCTTCTCTTCCCCATGAGGCTGTAGCAGAGAGCAGGACTTTCTGAAGCAGTAGCACCAGCCATGGTTATTGTGCTGCCAGTGTGAAGGAGGGCTGATGTCTTGTTAATCCTGTGTGCTTCTGCTGAAATTCATTTGGAGTCTCAAGGTTTAAGCTGGGGAGTTGTACTGAGGGTGTCTTTGATTCAATTTGTACAGAGTGTTTTAGTTCATTGATACCTGCCTTTGACAATTAGATTATTGATATCCTGTTCTGCTATTAACCTCATTCATATGTTGACTATTTTGTAAATAATAAACTGTGGAAATAGTTGGACTGTATGTACTCCAGCATGTGGGAAAACCACAAGAAATCATTCCATGGAGAGGTGGCCCCAGCCTTAGGGCCTGGAAGGTTGCCTGAGGCTATTTGACACCCCAGGACCCTGAATCCAGACATGGCTGTGGGTAGCACCATGGCTAGGGTTACATATAATTATCCACAAATTAACTGTGTATTTAACATCTTTTTAACAATTATTAGTAAATATGCCGTTAATATAAATTCTCACCAAAAGCTGTCCAGAGGAGAGCTTTATACTGGAAGTACTCTGTATTAAAATATCATTGTAAAGAGAATTTCCATCAAATCTCAGAGCAGTATTATTAGTAGTAAAAGCATGTCAAGGTTGTCTTAGTATGTAATGAGATTAACAATATTGGTCCATGCCGGCTGAAGGACTGTCTGCTGCTTCATGATGATTCGTGTTGCTGTAATTAAGAACAGTGAAACTAAAAATGCTATGTAGAAATATATAGTTTAAAGGCAGAAAATGGGATCTAACCTGATGAGGACTCACATTTCTTGACTGTCCTAATGCATGGAGTCCACTATGGGTGTGTACATAGCATCCAACCAGGCAAGATTCAAGATGTCATATAAATCAGTACAACAACCTTTTGGAGCGGCAGACTGGGCACTTGGGACCTGGCTGCACTGTGGGTGACCACTCCCTTCCAGCAAGGTGGGGGAGGTTGAAGGAAGGGAGAACACTTACCTTTGGTAGGCAGTCCCTGTCATAGAGGAGGGGAAAAAAGAAGGAACAGAGTAAGCTGCACCTGCCTTAGGAGAGAGAAGGCTGTGGAGGGAATCAGCAGCAGGGTGTAAGGCAGAGGATGTGCCAGGCTGATCTGCTTGCTGCTGGTCCCCTAGGCTGTGGACTAGATCCAGTCACTTTGGGTGCATCTTGCCTGACACATACATAGTTTCCTGGATAGCAGGAGATAAGGTTGAATCATTTCCAGCTGAGGAAAGCCCATAACCTACATCTCCATTGCCTGGGTGAGCACTCTGACCTCCAAACTGTTATGTCCAGCAGACAGCACTTTTCATTCAAGGTTTTTTTTAATGTAAGTGGCTACGAGTTTTGTATTTTCTGTTGAACTCCATGGTAATAGTGTATGTCAGGTATGCATTGAGAAAACCCAGTGGTCTGAGCTCTATAGGAAAATTAGAAACTACCCTACCTATTTTCCAGATCCCAGTGAAGTATAGGCAAGAACCAACTGCCTGTCAGTTCAGTCTAGGGGGATCCTGGACATGTGCATCAGGCTATGCTCCAGAGAACTTTCAGGTCAAAACAAGGTGCCCAATGAATGTAGGTGTCTCCAGGATTAGGTGGCTGCTGAGATGGAGTTTTTTTAGGTTACAGTTTTGGATTTTTGGCACCCATGTCTGGTTTTTAGGTACCTACATCCTTTGGATCCAACTGTGAAATGCAGAGAGCAGTACAGATCCACATATATCACTAGGCATTGTGAGGATAAATATGTCAAAGATTGGGAAATGTCAGAGCAAGGAATGTCGTTCAATCCTAGCTGGGAGGTAATGGGGCCAATATGAGATGTATAAAAGGTGTATGACTCAGATAAACATTTCATTAATTATGCCTGAAATAATTACACTCTGTGTGAATTTATCCCAAATCAGACACCTGTACAGAGCTCAATGTCTGATTAATCCATTAGCAAGCCTCAGTAGGTTGGAAGTAGCATTCAGGGGCTCTTCATGGGTCCTCTGCATTGGGGACAACTTAGGCTTACCAAGTTTGGACTTTTAATGTATAGATAGACATTTTTTATGTTAAAACCCCAAACCACTAGCACTGTTCATGGACTTGTCTCTCCTCTCCTCCCCCTTCTTAGGCCACAGTGTGTAGTAAGCACTTGGAAGTCAGCATTTTAATTAATCTTCATGAGCACTTGGTACAACCGGAATCAGCCTAGGTTTCCACAGGCATTTTTGGGCACCCTTAGAATCTTAAACATTTACATAGTCACTCCCATGTGCACTTCAAGTTGGCTCAGTCACTCCCAGGTTAATAATATGATAGTCATCTCAATGTGGCTTTACATTGTTCTAGGAAGAGCTGTAAAGGTAAATCTCATAAATTAAAATATTCTGAAGCCATTTTGGCACAACTAACAAAAATTAAAGAGCTGATTGCAATTTTAATAGCAAGCTCATCAGTAATATTCAAACTGATAATAGTCTCCAGTATTCTAAAGGCCCTAAGTGACTGAAAGAGACTTCAAAAATCTATAATTAAAATCAGTCATATGTACAGTAGGTTTTAAAATACTGAACTCCATTAGAGAGATTATTTTCTTCATATAGTACCTAGGAATATATTCAGATATATTGATATTACCATTGTCTTATTTAATGACCATCATTGCTGTGGGCTAGATTGTGCCTTTAGGCTCAGCCCTGGGCATGGGGTGATATGTAGTTGTACCATCCCAGGAGAAACCTGAGAAAGGAAATGAGCAGCTCTGTCACAATGTCTCTCATTTGAGGAAATGTGGAAAGGGTATGGTTTACTTCCTCCCACCCCAATGGCTCCTCTGGCTAGTGTAAAGCATGTGTGCTGGATGGCAAGAGGGACTCCTGGCTCCTCTTGTTCCTTCTCCCTTTCTGGTGGGAAAGAATGAACAGAAGCACAGTACCTGCTCTTCTCACAATACTCACATTCAAGATTTTTGAAGGCCCACTATGGCTGGGCAGGGATTTAGGGAATTATTCCTCATTGGATTAAGAGTGCTGACAGATGTTCATATAAAGGAGTGTGATGGGATCTGATTGCATGGCAGGACATACGATTTTGGGATCAGGGATCAGACCCCAATCATGTCCTACTTGCCAGTGCAGGGGAGCCCAAGATGATAATGATCTCAGGCTCCCCCTGGACTGGCAAGGGTACCTGACAATCAGCTGATTCCTTGATGGCTCTGGGGACCCATGAGGGCCAGTTCCAGCCCCCCTGCAGTCTCTGGAGTCAGCCAAAGATCAGTTGATTGTTGGCTGGATCAGGACTTTGCGGGCAGTTACATTAGCCGTGGTAGCATTGGATTTGAACCCCAGTACAGTCTCAGTAGCCAAATGATAAGTAGCTGATCATTGGCTGGCAAGCACCTCACCAGGGTCCATTTGAGCTCTGGTGCAGTGGCAGAGCTAGCCGACATCAGCTGATTGTTGGCTGGTGGAGTCCACAGTAAGGCCCACAGTGGGGCCTATGCTGGTGCAGACCACCCTGATACGCATGCATTTAAAGGAGTGATGGAAACCAGCCACAAAAATATTACACTCTTTTTGTGTAATAATTTTGTGACTGCTTCAGTTGCCACGTACCCCAAGATAAAATTTACCACATTTAATGTAGGTATATCATCACAGTTTAGTTTTGCTTACTGAGAGTACAGGAGGAAACAAATGCAACAGATTCAGCCGATGTATGCTTATGAGTAACAAGTATCTCTCTCCTCAACTTTAACCAGTATAATTATTCAGTCATCTATGCCCTTAGTCTGTGTTTGTAAAGTGGCATAAATTCAATAATATGAATGTTAATCTATATTTGTACCCAGCTATTTTGAATTGGGGGAAAACAGCTGGAAGGATTCAAGGCAGTACAGGTCTCACTGTTGTGGATCCTTGTAGCAGATAGAATCTAAATAAGTCCTTGTCATTCTTATTGATTGGTTCTTGGTTTTTCTAGTTGCTCTATTATTTCAAGCCAATTGCTTCCATGCTTTACTTCAAGAGGAGCTTCATTATAACCCTATCCACTGCTATAGCATGGAAGAGATCAAAGGTTCTTTAGAAGGCTACTCTGCCATAGCAGCTCAGAGTCCTGGTCTCAGGTGGATGACAGACAGGTTCAGGAGGTGGGAATTTCCCTAGTACTGTGGTATAAAAATTTTGGGCTATGAAGTAACCCAAATAAAGCCAGTGTTAAAATAGAGGAGGCCCTGACTAGGTCTGTAATTCTGGCCTCAGCTGACCCAGAATATGGATGGCTCAAGGATGATTTAAAGCTACCTTTGCCCCTCTGAATTTTCTGTGCTGCACCTGTCTCAGTATCTTTATTCCCTCCTCTCTAACTTCCTACATATTCTCTCTCATCTCACGTTGTTTGACAACCTTTGGGTGCTTAACAGGACCATAATCAGGAACAGATCTTTAAAAAGCAAAGGCAATGCAGTCTAACAAAATAACTTCAAAGCTGTCACAGCCAAGAGCTATTTCTTCATGTGAAGCCTTGAAAAGAGTGGCGCTTACTCCTTTACCTTGTTCTAGTCTGTGTGAGAGAGAGGTATTATTGTAAACCTGATGCCTTAAGTTCAGGCTATCCTCTCTTCTTACACAAATGGTCCTACTGAAGTTGTTGGAGCGACTGGTGAGTAAAGGAGGAGAATATCACCCTCTTTGTATTTATACAATCTGTTTCCTTTTTGTATTTTGTACAGTTTAGACTGGTCCAGTTTCATGTAGATTTCCTTAACATTTTTTAACTTTCAGCAACATTTCTGTGTGCCAGTTTCTGGCATGCTGTTAGCAAATATCTATGCCAGAAAAGGTGTGGGGAAGAGTGCTGCAGCAGGAGGTGGAAGAGACATCTGACTCTTGGACTTGAGGTAAATTAGGCAGATCTAAGGGTCTGATAATACCACTGAAAAGTTTTCTACATGAAAGACAATCTCAAATATCACAGGATCAAACTCATTTACCCAATAAATGAGTCCCTTTAGGTGAGAAAAATCTCTGGAGAATGCTCTGTATTAAGGCCAGTAGGGATTTTAATCTCACCCTGAGCAGTTACAGTGAGGCTAAGCTCTAATAACCCAGAGGTGAAATATGGCCTCCTACTTCACAAGTTGGGTCCAGCAATGACTATGTTTACTCAAAAGATGCCACAACTCTCTTCATAGTTCCTTTTGCTTATAGGTGCTCCCTTAGGCCCAAATTATTGCTCTGGGAGAGTGATGGCAAGGAGTGCAGGAAGACAGTCTACCCTTCAGTAGACACACTCCTGTGAGCACATGTATAAATACCCCAAACCTCCCTATGCTAAAGCCTGTCCTAGTGCGAAATTATTCCATATTGTTAAAAAGCTTTTAAAAAACTTTTCGTAATGTCTAACTGTAGTCTTCCTTGCTTCAGATTAAGCTACTTACTTGTGGCCTACTCACAAAGGAAATAAAGAATGATTGATTGTTGTCATTTTATTATAAACTTGAAGACTGGTATTGCTTCCCTTCTAATTTTTTCTCTTTTCTGGACTGAACACAAATCCAGTTCTTTCAACCTTTCCTCAATTATGTTTTCAAAATTTATTCTTGTCACTCTTTCAATTTGTCTTTATCTTTTTTGTAGAGTGATGCCCAAAACTGGGCACAGTATTCCACATTAAGTTTCACTGTGTGCATCTACACAAGACACTTAATGCGCAGAAGACTAATTTTACTTAACATTAACATGTCACAGCAAAAGCCATGCTAATGCACTGATGCACAGTAGAATTAGTCTACTGCACAGTAAGTGTCATGAAAAGCCTGCACCTGTGCTACTGTGTAGTAATGCTGGCCACTGTGCATTTATGTAGTAGCACCTGATACTAGAGGTACTAAACTTAATGCACAATAGCAAAGGTGCATTAATGCATGTGTAGACATGCCCAGTGAGTTGAATTGTTTTATGGATCTTACATACGACTTTCCGTTTAATACACCACAGAATGTATTTTGCCCTTTTCCCAGCACTTCACATTAGGATAAAAACTAAACATTAGCCAACGTCATAACGTCTACATTCTTTTATTCAGTTTTGCTACGAGGCAGGTATTCCTAATTTGTCCATTTGCATTTCATTCTCAGTTCCAAACTAATGTACTTTGCACTTGCTTTTTATTATTATTATTTTGAATTTCATCTTTTACTTCAATTCATTTGGAATTCTAGTTCTATCCTCAGAAATGTTTGTAACCCCTCCCAGCTTGGTATAATTGATCATTTTATAATTGTTCTCTTTCTTCCATCATCAGTGTAATTAATGACAATACTGAATAGTACCAGACATGGGACAAGACCCCCTGTGGGAGACTGCTTGATATTTTATCCCTGTTTGATGACAAACCAATGATACATATACTTTAGTATTATTTTTCAACTGCTTTTATACTATACTGCTATTTATTTATATATTTTATTTTATATATTTTTATATTTTATATTTATATATTTTATACTGCTTTTATACAGGTTTCATCTAGACCATGTTTCCCTAAGTAAGTCTGTAGGGTTGTCGTAATGGGACTGTATCAGAAGCCTTAATAACACGAAGAGAGGTTACCTGTCTGTCTTCCTCAACTCCACTAGACAAGTTTTCCTGTCAAACAAATAAATGATTGGTTTGACACTGTTTGTTCTTAGCAAAACCATATTGGTTGTTTTGTTACCATTTATTATCCTCTAGGTCAGGGGCAGGCAATTATTTTGGGTGGAGGGCCGTTTACTGAGTTTTGGCAAGCTGTTGAGGGCCGCATTGGTAGCCCTGCCCCTTGACAGGCACCCCACCCCCTGGTCACCGTCTTGTGACCAGAAGTCCCACCTGTAATGCCTGACCTTTGCTACCAGAAGTCCCTCCCCTTGACCCCAGAAATACTCCTTTCGGCAAAGGGTTTTGCCATCTTGGAACCAGAAAAATACCAAATTATATTCTAAAAATCAAACATCTACAACATACATTAATATTTTTGTCCTGATTTACATGGGTTTGTGTAGTGTGTATAGAGGTGATTGGACAATAGCTTAAAATGAAGTCTTACTCTTGTGTATTATGTGGGAGTAGGCACATGGGGATAGGTATGTGGGGGGATGTTAGAGTGTGGGTATATGGAGTGTGGGAGAGGAAGCATGTGGGTGGGTGTGTGGATGGGTATAGGGGTTGTGGGGGCTGTGTGGGGGGAGGGTGGCTGTGGTATGTGAGGGTGTGGGGGTCTGCATATATGTCAGTGTGAGAGGGTGTGGGTTCATGTGTATGGTGGGTGTGTGTGGGACTTGCCCTATGAACACACACACTGTCACTCCCTCCCTCCCTCACTACACCACACACAGTCTCTCCCTCCCTTACACACACACACACACACACACACGAGTCTGTCTCTCACACACACAGTCTGTCTCTCACACATACAGTCTCTCCCTCCCACCTCCCCCACACACAGTCTACCTCACACACACACACACACACACACACAGTCTCTCTCCCTCCCTCCCTCACTGCACACACACAATTTCTCTCTGTCACACGCATGCGCAGTTTCTGTCACACATACACAGTCTTTCTCTTTTATACAGTCTCTCTCCCTCACACACAGTCTCTCTCACACAGTCTGTCTCTCTCACACAAATGCACACAGTCTCTCTCACAGTCTCCCTCTTTCACACACATGCGCACACACATACACACTCTCTTCCTCCCTCACTGCACATACAGATACAGTCTCTCCCTCCCCTCCCACACACAGTCTCTCTCACACACACAGTCTCTCCCTGCCACACACATGCAGTCTCTCCCTCCCACCCCCACACACAGTCTCTCTCTCTCTCTCACACACACACGCACACACACACACACACACACACACACACACACACACACACACACAGAGTCTCTATCTCACAGTCTCTCATGCTCATAGAATCTGTCACACATACACAGTCTCACACACAGTCTCTCACACACATGCAGTCTCACACATGCACAGTCTCTCCCTCACACACACATGTGCACACACACACACACAGCCTCTCTCTGACACACAGTCTCTCTCTCTCTCTCTTTCACATGCAGTCTCTCCCTCACACACATACATACACAGCCTCTCCCTGACACAGTCTCTCTCTCTCTCTCTCTCTCACACACACACGGACACATACACATGCACACAGTCTCTCCCTCCCTTAATACTCTCTGACTCTCCCTCTCCCTCACTGCACAGACGGACACACCCACCTGCCCACCCTCCCACTCCTGGCCCCAGGGTACTGGCACAGGCCCCATGCTCCTGTTCAGCTGCAGCCATGTGGTGCTGGAGTAGCCCGAAAGCTGTGGCAAGGAGAGA
>NW_005842809.1:275567-278990 GCF_000455745.1 Alligator sinensis | reverse complement strand
GAGGCTGGGTTGGAAGGGGGCTGGAGGTGGGGTGAGGCTGGGCTGGCTTTGTTGCTGGCTCCTCTAAATTTTTTAGAGGCTCCACGGGTCAGATAGAACGGCCTGGTGGGCTGAATCTGGCCTGTGGGCCATATTTTGCCCACCCCTGCTCTAGGTCCTCACAAGCTGATTATCTAATAATTTGTTTTGGTGCCATTCGGGGTATCAAAATTAGAGTGACTGGTCTATAATTTTATGGGTCCTCCTTTTACCCTTTTAAAGGAAGGAACTTTGCTGTTTTCCATTTTCCAGTCCTTTGGAGTTTACCCATTGTGCGGGCCGGGAGCGCCCTTTTTCGTGCTGCACGCGGGCTGTGGCCAGCAGCTCGGGCACGCTGGATCGGAGAGGGAGGGCGACGAGCTGGAATTAGGCACAAACGCTTAGCGGTAGTTTTAAAGATTGTTTACTTACACCGAGATGGCAGTGGTGTAGGCTGGAAAACTTGCTTGAGTTGCGGTTACAGACACAGACAATACGGACGGTCATGTGGAGTTTGCTAGGCTCCACGGAACAGAGCTCCGGATGCTCTGGGTGAACGCACCACCAAAATCGGACTCGTAGATACGTCTTATAATTTTTGCGCTCGAAGACGGGAAGAGGTGGGCGATGGATCAGGTCACCTAGCTCCTCTGAATCTCACACAGGGTCTCTATTACCCTGCCGTGTATCCAGAGTCCCCACGAGATGGATGTGGAGTCCTCTTCGGCTTGGGCGGAAACTGCTCAAGCCTCTTATACGGCTAACAGGCCAATCATTAGCCGCCACGTGGGAATAATTTAAAACTAGCCAATAGCGGGGAACGAATTTGCATATCGGTGGCGGGAACTCTTTTGCACCGTGCATTTCTCTTGCAACTTGAGCAATGCACTCTGCAAAAGAAGCTGCAGAAAGGCGGGAAACTCGTCCCTGCACCGGGGTTTTTCTCTGCAACAGGAAACTCTCCTGTGCAATGAAGCTGCAACTTGGCGGGGATAATTCTGATGCCGAAGCACACACAAAATCATGCCTTTGGGTCATGACACCCATCTGCTGTGAATTCTTGAAAATAATCATTAATGGATCAAAGATTGCTTTGGCTGGATCTTTAAGTTTTTTAGTGAATTGTATCCAGATGTGCTGCCCGATGTACATATAACTTATGTAAATATTTTAAACCAGGGGTGGACAAAATATGGCCCACAGGCCATTCTATTTGGCCCATGGGGCCCCTGAAAAATTTAAAAAAATTATATTTATTTGCCCCAGCTGTCTGTCAAATGTGACAGCAGACAGGGCAGTAGGACCCAGGGGAAGCCTTGGCAGGCTCCTGCAATAGCAGGGCCTGCCTGGCCCCACCCCCCATCTGGAAGCCCTGGCTAGCAAGGGCCTATGGACCCAGGCTGCACTGCGCTAGCAGGGAGAGAGGGGAGTTGGCCTGGCTTCATAGAGCCCCAGCCAGCTAGAACTCTGCGCTCCTGCTGCCCACTCTAGGCCCTGACAGTGCTGGCACCAGTGTGGGTCCCATGCTCCCACCCAGCTGCCGCTGGCAGCTACATGCCTGCTCACTCCCAGCCCTGCCTGTCCCAGCTCCACAGCACAAGCGGGGACGACCACGAGCAGCCCTGAACCTGTGCACCCTGCAGTTGCCTGTATGGGTTGAGCAGCGGTAGCAGTGTGGAACAAGCTGCTGCTCAGCATGGGGTAAAAGCGGCTGCTTCCCCTCCTGTCATTGGTGCTCCCTGCAGCAGCCGCCCTGACCCCACACAGGGCTGTCCTGCCTGTCTGCCATGTCCCTGCTGCCTGTGGGGCAGCAGTGGCAAAGGAGAGTGGACACAGTCAGCCCCTCATGGGTTCCAAGTGGCTACCACAGGGAGCACTGGCAGTGGGAGGGGGAGCAGCCACTTTTCCCCCACCCCAGCACCTGTTTGTAACCTGCTGCTGCTCAGCCCATCGGGCGAGCCCGGAGCTGCCATGGGGCACAGGCTCGCAGTGGCAGTGACAAATAAATTGCAGGTCAGCACAGGGAAAAAGCCCCCCCTGCCCTCCTGCCACCACTGGGCAGTCTGCTGAAGCCTGCTCTGCACTAGTCTCCACTGCAGCTCCTTTGCCACTGGCTCTGTGCTGCCCAGTGCAGCAGCAGTGGCCATGAGGACCAGCCATGATGGGCAGCACAGAGTCAGCGGCAAAGGAGCCACAGTGGAGCCTAGTGTGGTGTGGGCTCCCACAGCAAACACTGCCCAATGGTGGCATGGGGGGTGGTGCATTCATTTGCCCCGACAGCAGTTCGTGCCCCACTGCCACTCAGCCTGATGGGTGAGCTCAGAGCCAGCACGGGGCCCAGGCTGGCAATGGTGGCAAGGAACAAACTGCAGCTAAGTGCAGTGGAAAAGTGGCCTTTCCCGCTGCCGGCACTCCCTGTGGCATTGGCTTGGAGCCCAGACAGGGCTGCCTGTGCCTGTTCTCCTTTGCCACCACTGGCCCATGGGCAGCAGGGACATGGTGGAGAGGCAGGACAGCCCCGTGTGGGCTCTGGGTGGCTGCCACAGGGAGTGCTGGTGGCGGGAGGGGAAGCAGCTGCTTTTCCCCCATGCTGAGCAGCAGCTTGTTCCCCGCCACTGCCTGGGCTATTGCCTGTGCAGCCTGCTCCTCTGCAGGGTCCCCCAGGGCCCCAACCCCATCCAATCTTCACAACCCCCCCCATAAAAATTAAATTTAAACATGTAAATTAAATTTAAATGTGTAAATTATACAGTTTGCAGGTCTGTAGTATAAAAAGGTTGGAAACCCCTGCCATAGACCCCTGCCAGCCTACACCCCATGCTCCTACCACCCCACTCTGGGCTCCACAGGTCCTGCACTCCTGCATGCCCAATCACTTCCACTCCCCACCTCTCCTGCCACCACTTTCTTGCCTACCTGCCAGCCACTCTGCACCCTGTGACTCCCATACCCACAATACCATACACACCCCCAATACCCACCCACCCACAACCCCCACACCTACCCCATAGCCTCTGACACCCATGTACACCCCACACAGTATACAAGTAAGACTGCATTTTGATCTTTTATGCAATCACTTCTACATATACAGCACAAACACACACAAATCAGATCAAAAATATATTTTTAAAATTAAATTAAAATATATTATTATGGGTGTTTCATTTTTAGTATATCATTTGTTTTTTTCTTTTTCCCTGAGATGACAAACCCTCTTCCCCAAAGGAGTACATCCAGGGGCAAGAGGAGGGATGTCTGGTGCCACAGGTCAGAGGTTAAGGGGGTGGGACTTCCAGTCCCAAGATGGCAACCAGGGGGTGGGGCACCTGTGAAGGGGCAGGGCTACCCATGTGGCCCTCGACAGCTTGTGAAAACTCAGCAGCCCTCCAACCCAAAATAATT
>NW_005842809.1:250306-275541 GCF_000455745.1 Alligator sinensis | reverse complement strand
CTGACCTCTAGACTTTTTCCCCTGTTAAAATTAACTGTGTTGAGTATCTGGTTGCTATCAATTATAAAGACTGAAGCAAAAAAAAAGGCAGCCTTCTCTGTATCACCTGGTATTTTGTTCTTCTCCCCTCTTAAGTAATATACCTGCGTTTTCCATCTTCTTGCTCTTACTTCTAATCTGTGTAATAGTAGCATATGTAATATATAATTTTGCACTTGCTAAAAAGACCTTCGGCTCTTTTGTAGGCCACTAAAGCAATCCTACTCCTTTAAGAACAGAAACAGCCTAGCTAGAGTACCCTGTGAGCTGAGGCAGAGTTCCACAGCTGCAGGTTGCCCAGGGAGGGAATTAGCTTGCACCTGCACCCAGTCAGCTGACCAGAAGGAAGCAGGGCCCTGGGCACAAATAAGCCCCAGGGCTGGGGCTGGCAGAGGTTGGTTGTCTGGCAGATGCAAGGGGGAAGGAGCTCTTGTTGGAAAGAGCTACTTAAAGATGCTTGATGGCTTGGTCAGCTGCCTGCAAGATTAATAAAGCTCATAAGGTACCTGGGGCTAGGAGGCACACAATGATAAGAGAGAAGTTTACCTTCTTAAAGGGACAGAGTGTAGCCTCCATTATTATTGTTATGTTGTAGCCCAGGGGCTTGTTTTTCCTTGTCGTCTTTTATACTGGTAGACTGGGAAGAGGCTAATAGGGGAGGAGGAGGCCTCACCGGGGCATGCAGTTGCATAGAGTCCCAGCACCAGAGGGGTACAGTTATAGGGGCCTGAGAGTCCAGCGCCAGAGAGGGCGCAGTGACAGAGGCTGCAGAGCCCAGTGACCACAGAAGGCTGAGTTAGGCCAAGACCTTATTAGGAAGATAATATTTAAATACTACCTGTGAGGCATGGGGCATGGCAAAAGGAAGGTTTTGGAGCCACACATCTAGCCATAAGGTCTGGGGTGTTCCGTGGGGCAACAACTTAGAGTGGGACCCAACAAGGGGTTTGAGAACCCGCAGGGTTTAGTGAGCTCCAACAGGACCGTGACCATGCAGAAACTCTTGGGCAGCCTCCCTATTTATTATTTATACCAACAAGATGTGGCAGGGAAGAAAAGAAGGCGCCCACAAGGCAGAATTTACATGTTCACGCAGCCCTAGGGGCATCACGGCCATCCCTGGGGACCCTGCACTGTGACAGGCTCCTTTAAAGTTGGGTTTAAAAATCATATCTTGCTTTATGTTTTTGGGTTCTTTTAGATAGAGTTTAAGTTTTAGGCCTAAACGGTTGTATTTGAAATTTCTCTTTTGTACATTTTTTAAATGTGAAGGATCTGAGAGCAAAACGAGTCAGTCCATTGAGCTATTATGTCTAGGGCCATTTATTTACAGGATAAACCCTCTTTCCCCCAAATTTAGCTTCAGAGAGGTCCAGAATTGGAACCAGCAGGGTTGTAAAAGGTCAGAGATAAATGTACGCTGGCTGTGCTATTGGGAGAAATATGGGTTTAAAAAAGTTTGGATCCTCTTGGGTTTTCATATTTTTGAGGTCCTGGAAGAATGGCTTCTCGCTGCCCAGATGGTAGAAGAGGGAAATTAAAAAAAAAAAAGAAAATAAGGGTGCACATAGAGGTAGAACCTGTTCTAAGTTCTTGCATATTTGGGGGTATTCAGTGATATATTAGGAATAAATAATCAACTAAGGACACACTTCACAGGGTCTTATTGAATCTTTTATAACTATTTTTACAAGATTCCATTTGTTCTTTTCTTTAACATCCATTAGACAAAAAGAGAGGAAAAATATACGGTATATGATAAAGTTATGTGAAAGTTTTTAATATAATGTTAATAATAGTTGCTATTTAATTGAGATCATATCTTTAATCTGTTCCTTTTCCCCCCACCAGCGTTTCATCTCTATTCTTATTATCTTGTTTTCAGTGCAGAATTATCACCCACTGGTTTTCAATTACAGAGATGCCCATATTGATTCTTTCCTTGATTTTTTTTTTTTTTTTTTTTTTTAACTCACAGCTGAAAAATTACTCACTTAAGCCAATAAAAGTAGATGTTTTGGTTGGTTTGGGGTTCCTTTCCAAATACCGTTGGTGCAAAAGGCAGAATAATTAACTTATACTAGTATGAGACTTTTATAGTATGAAACCAGTATGAACATGTGAACCAAGACCAGTATTTTGCATAAAAATTTCTTTCTGCTAGCCTCTACAGTGAGGTAAGTGGTACCCAAATAAACTAGAGGGTATGGTTCTTTGTCCTGAAGAAATTAAACTCTAAGGCCTCACTTCTCAAGCACTCCTATATGTTTAACTTTAAATATATGAATAGTCCTGTGACTTCAGTGGAACTACTAGCAAGCTTGAAGTTAGACACATTTAAGTCTTGGCCTGCAGTGTAAACAAATATCATGAAGTGTCATCATATGGTCTTGATATCAATGTGTATTTAAAGTCTAGTCTTGAGAGATTTTGTGGGCCTGGAATTTCCAATGAAATTAGAGGTGGTGGTGACATTGGTGAGTAGTGGTTCTCAACTTCTTTAGACTCAAGGCACCCCCTTATTAGATTTGAGACAGCCCTTGGAAAATGCTACTTCTTATTTGTCACTTGTTTTTTGATTATGGAAAAATAATAGAGCAGTTCTTTTGTTGCAAAAAATTTGGAAAAACCATAACACGTCAGAATGTATTTAACAGTATGGATTCCTTTTTGAAATATCTTGGTTTATCTTGTAAATCATGTTTGCACACCTAAACAGTTCTAACATTGTGTAGCATCCTTGAAAGTATCTCAAGGAATCTCAGGGTGCTGTGGAACCCTGGCTGAGAATCAGTGCCTTATAGGGTCTGATCCTATACCCACTGAAGTTAATGGAAAAACTTCACATAATTTTCTAAGAACAAGATCAACGAAGAACAATCTTTTAAACACTTTGAAATCCTCTTCAAATTATACGCACAAGACGCATTTACACATGACACTATTGTGCTGTGGTTATTGAGCACTTATTTAGTACTTGTATAATCAAGTACTAAATTAATGCACAGAGTTGCTGAGCAGTAGCACCAGCAAACACCTTTGAGTGATGCTACTGCACAGAAGCTTAATAATACTGAGCAGTAGTATATTAGCACTGTTGGTGCTGTGATGCACTACTGTGCAGTATTAATCATCTTATGTAGCGAGTTAGCATCTTGTGTAGACATGCCCACTCATATCAAATGTAAATATTTAGACATTTGTTGCTTTTCTAAATTAGACAAAAAACATTTTATTAATTTTAATGGAAGTAAATCTCAGATATTGTAGGGGCAGGAATATATTACAGGAAAATCTACAAAATGAATTTACATTATATAGGATCATAGGAGAGTAGGGTTGGAAGAAACCTTGTGAAGTTATCTAGTCCAGTGCCTACTCAAGGTGAGATCATCTCTGACTAAATCATCCCAGTCAGGTAACTATTTAACCTACTTCTGCAAATGTCTAGCGATCACAATTCCACAGCCTTTCTAGGTAGCCTGTTCCAATGCTTAATGACCATCTGTGGTAGCAGGGAGTCCCCTGGCAAGTGGCTGCAGGCAACAAGACCCTGAGAGGCCCCCCTACTGGACTTGCAGGGCACAGTGGGAATGCCCATACATCTCCCAGGACCTGGGTCTCACCTGCAGTGGTGGCATGGACTGGAGAGCCCCAGGTGCCACATCTGCCCCACTTCACCAGTTCATGTTGGCTGCAGATTGGCCAGCATGCAGGTGTAGATGTGGCAAAAGCATGCCATGAAGCGGCAGCAGGGGAGAGAGAGACCCAGGACCACAGCTGCAGGAGCATGAAGCCTGAGAGGAGCTTACCTGAACTGGGGAGAGCCAGTTTACCCAAGTAGAGTCTCGGAGGAACCTTCAAGTTCAGGGGACCCAAAACCCAATGAAGAGAAGGGAGCGACATAGCCTGTGAAGCCCAGAGGGACATTGCCTTCCTCTGGAAAATGATGTGAGCTTCAACTGTGAGTTTATTCCAGGAAGGGGGAATCCATGGTCCTGTACTGACTGTAAGTCCATCAATTTTCTATATTCAGAGTTAAGAGCCTGCCAGGTTAGTCCTGCTAGGTGTAACCATAAGAGCCCAATGAATTGTGACTTGGGGGCAGAGACCGTAGTCATTGGGGGCTGAGAAAAGACAGGAATTATAACTTGACACAGGGGCCAGAGTAGAGGTCCGATATCTCCCAGCTGTATGAAAGAGCAGAAGGACCTGCACACCCTGTGCAGGGTCCAGGTATGGTTGACTTGTTTGGCCAGACCCAGAGACAGACAGGACAAGAAGGAGAGAGACTGTCCCTAACCTAGTTTGAGATTACTAATGGCATGAGTCCAGTCAATTGAGCAGTTTGCTAATGATACTATTGTGACGGGCTAACTGGCAGTGACCTAGCCCAGGGGTTTTGAAAGGGCAAAAGACAATTGGAGGACTTGGGATTCCCTTTCCTCACCAATCAGGCCCAGAGATTCACCCCTCATGTCCCCTGATTGGCCCCTTGGGCCACCTGGAGGGGGATAAAAGGGGCAGCACGGCTGAGTCAAGAGGAGACCAGTGAGGGACTGCGAGGAAGAAGCTTCGAAGAGCTGGCATGAGCTGAGCCAGCGGGGTGGAAGCAGTTGCCCCAGAAGAGCCTGAAGGAGCAGGACCTGCAGGCAGCAGTGGGACCCTCAGCCACACGGTGTGTGGCTGGCAAAAGCGGTGTCCTGCTGGACTCCAGGATCCCCTACAAGAGGCTATGGCCAGCAGGAGGATCTCAGCAGCAACCTGAGGGGTCCCAGCTTGGCTTCCAGCTCCTCCAATCAGAGGCCAGGTAGCTCGACATGAGGCCGGGGCTCCAGGAAGGTCAAGACCCCTAGCAACTTGGAGCAGTGGTGGCTGTGTGGCAGTGTTTTTTGCCTACCACGTGGGAGATCTGAGTTCAAGTCCCAGCTTTGGTGACTTGGAGTGAGTGAGCTAACAAGGAGAAATTCTTCTTGCATTAAACAGGAGCCATTGTGTTTTTCCTCCCCCTCCAGGTGACCCAGGCCCTATATTTCTTTGTCCTTTGACATTTTGTATTTTGTGCCTTTTTATATTTCCCCAACCAGTATTGTTTGCTTTGTTGTTTGTGTTTTGTGTTTTATATTTTGTTAACCCTGTCTTTTGCCAATGATTGTAAGTGTCTAACTGTTGTTGAATCCTGCCCCTTGGGGCATTGTGGTGTCCACTATACCCCCCTGATTATGCCTGTTATGTTCCCTCATTAAAAGGTATATGGTTAAGTCCCCAGTGGTGGTCTGGCTCTGCTCTATAGGGGGAGGAGAATCCCTACACCTCCCACAGCGCTTGTGCACCTGCAATGATCCCTTCAATTGGAGAGGGGGTACCTTTTGGAGTAGCACCCGGGTTACACTATCTTCCCACCAGATGGCCAGCATCCTGGCAATATCATAAGATCTGGTTGGTGTAAGGACAGGGTGTAAGGGGAGGAAAAGCCCCAAGGACCAATGACCCATGGTGCTCATGTGGGCAGGTGTCATCAATCCAGGATCTTTCCCTCTTGTTAGAAGAACCAAGAGGTGGCAGGAGTGATGGAAGGTGTGCCCTGTTAACATGAACGAACAGAAGTCAAGGGGTCCAGCCCTAAGAAGGGGCGCTCAGCAGACAGTAGAGCAAGATCTTGGCGGCAGAGTTGAATCAGGCATAGACATTTACATCATCATAGTGATTTCTCCATCAGATTTCTCCATAGAAAGTTACAGAAAAATATTAAGGAAAAAAAACTCCAAAGACTTTTAGAATGGGCCTCAGTTAATGGAGGACATGACTATTTTTAATCCCCTTAAAGACTTAAAACTATCCTGTGGTAGTGAGTCCTTTCATGTCCAAACCATTTAAATCATGCATTTTAAACAACTTGTAAATGAGCTTCTTAGATCATATGCATTTTTATAGTCATTGCCATGAAAGATACTCATATAGTGCACACATACTGCACCCATTGCATTTAGAATTCAATATCATATTTATATTTTTCTGTGTAATATTTAATATTTTTCCATATGTATTATTATTCATCTCATTTAAATCCATGACTAATAAACTCCTGTGTTACCTATAAATATTTGGGCTAACATTAGCAAACGGGTTCTGTAGCCAATGGGAGTACAAGTGTGTGTTGCTCTTGAAAATTAAGCAGCTTACTTGGGTAACTAAATAGGGATTTGAGAGCTTAACTTTAAGCATCCATTTTTTAAAATATTTCCTTGGCGTATAGCATTTTTTTAGACTTGACAATGCACGATGAGTTTTATAATTTCTTCCCTCCTGCCATGTCTTGGTTGCTTACTAAAGTACATTCCTAATTGGCAGGGGTATGAACAGATCTAGGATTTCAAAAACAGGGGTGTAGGTATGGTGACTGCCATCACAGAGGTAGTTACAGCCACCCCCAGCAGGCAGATTGTGGTGTAGTAGCAGCCATTGGGGACTTTTGTGAGTCCCTGATGCAGGTATGACTCCCCCTGCTGCTGCTGCCAAACCCAGCACCCTGTGCAACCATTCCTGGCAGCTCCTGGGTGGAATGGGCAGGAGTAGTTTCAGGCATCCTCTACCTCAAGTCAGTGGGGAATGTAGCAGCTGTTGACATGTCCCCATTCCTCAGTAGCTCTCTGTTTGGTTTCTCCCCATCGCGGGTGTACCCTGCCAGTCTGGGGCTCCAACCACACCTCAGACTCTGCAAGAGATCCAGATGTCTGTGGCTGTAGGGAACTGGAGTCACTGGCAGGTGAGCTATGCTGCTGAAAGGCACTCTGACTGTGCCATACCACCCTGCTTGATCTGCCCCTGAGAGAATAGCATGGAGACAGGGAGGCAAAGAGAAGGAAAAGGAATAGTGAGTGCGCTTGGCCACCATTTGCTCTCAGGTACTGACAAATGACCAAAACTTTTATTGCACAGGGCATACCCCCTAAAGCAAGATAGTTATGGGGTGAGGCAGAGGGCAGCGCTTCATAATTTTGCTCCACTTCTAGGAAATTCTAGCTCTACCCCTCACAACTGAGCACAACCTTGCACCCAATCATGCTTACCTTTTATATGCTGTAATTCCACAAGAAGGAATGTAATTATAGGATGGCAGGCAAGGAGTCTGATGTGAAACATGCTATGGTAATACTTTAGGGAGACAACCTTAAGACTTGACAATGTCCATTTACCAATTAGTAGTAATATTTAAGTCCAAATTCTCTGTAAGTAAGAGAAGACCTGTTCTACAGTGTTTTGTTACCTTTAACAATTAGAATCATAGAAAATTAGAGTTGGAAGGGACCTCAGGAGGTCATCTAGTCCAACCCCCTGCTCAAAGCAGGACCATCCATAACTAGACCATTCCAGCCAGAGCTTTCTTGAGCTGGGCCTTAAAAATCTACAAGGGTGGAGATTCCACCACCTCTCTAGATGACCCGTTTCACTGCTTCACCATCCTCCTAGTGATAGAGTTTTTCCTAATATCCAACCTAAACTGCCTTTGCTGCAACTTGAGACCACTGTTCCTTGTTCTGTCTTCTGTCACCTTTGAGAACCATCTAGTTCCATCCTCTCTGGGACCACCCTTCAGGTAGTTAAAGGCTGCAATCAGATTCCCCCTCAGTCTTCTCTTCTGCAGACTAAATAATTTCAGTTCCCTCAGCCTGTCCTAGTAAGTCATGTACCTCAGCCCCCTAACCATTTTTGTTGCCCTCCACTGGATTCTCCACTTTGTCCACATTCTTTCTCTAGTGGAGATCCGAAAACTAAACAGTACTTCAGAAGTGGCCTCACCAGTGCAGAACAGAAGGGAATAATCACTTCTCTCCATCTGCTGGCAGTGCTTCTAGTAATGCAACCCAGTATGTTGTTAGCCTTGGCAACAAGCGCGCACTGTTGACTCATAATTTTGCATTGCATCTTCTTATGGATTGCAGGGATTGTTTGTGACATGCAGAGCTAACATTTTTGGCATAGTCATTTTGAGTAGGATAAGAATTTTAAATATAACTCTTTTAAATGGCCCAGAATCATAGCAATGGTAGTGCTGCAATACCAGCAGGGATGGTAAAATTATCTTTCATAGTGCAGAAAAGGCAGAAGTATCCAATAAATAGTATTTTCTGTATTTGGAAAAAAGCTGAGATGTACTCAGCTCTTACTTACCATGATAGTGAAATACTTTGTATTCTATCCATGACTATGCAGGCTGTTAGATTACAACTATTAAAATTAGCAGAACAGCATAACTTGCACCTGAACAATTTGCACTGACGATTTTTTTATAACAAATATTACAGTAAGTTAGTTCCAGGGGGCTGTAGGAGAAATTAGCCTGATACATCTCCAGACAAAGTAATGAAAAGAGTGATATGGGATGCAGTTAGGAAAAAATCAAGTTATGCTACTGTCTTTTTGGGATGGGGACAGGCTGTCACTTTTGGGTGATCCCATGTGGTTCCTGTTCAGATCATAAGACAATGAATATGCTATACAAAGTTTTATAGAAAACAGCCCTTAAAAATAAGACATGATATAGATTTTTTTTTAATGAGGTAACATGTTTAAGAAAGGTACTTGTACTGACATAATCAACTACTGTAAAGTGTTTGACTTTGTGCTGCATGACACGATTACAAAAAAGGCACTATCCAAAATCAATGTAGCCCACATTAAATATATTATAAACAGTTTAACAGCCAGATCTAAAGAAGTAATTGTAAATGTGGAGTTGCCATCGAATATGTGGTGTTTTCTCCTGGAATGCCGCAGGGCTCTCTTCTCAGCTAAGTGCTATTCAATATCCTTGTCAGTGACTTGGAAGAAAATATAAAGTCATTGCTTGTAAACTTTGTAGATGACACCAAAGTCAGGTGGAGTGGTAACTGCTAGGTTAATGCTTCTCAATCTTTTTAGACTTAATGTACCCCTCCACAATTTTTCTGAATTTAGCATTTCAAAACCCATTTTTTACACTGCATAAGAATTAACATGACTGGAAACACATTTTTTTAAGCAAAATGGAAAAAAACCCATGTATGAATAACCATATAATAATTAATGAGACACATGAGCCCGGCAGGTTTGTCAAGTATCTAGAACTTGTTTATCACAACAAACAACACAACTGAGTTTATCTTGTAAATCATGTGCAAGTGTTTGCACCCCTAACAGTACCAATATTGTGAGGCACTCCATAGCACCTGTAAAATAAACTTGTGGTTCCTGAGGATGACCTGGTACCCCCAGCTGCAAATCACAGATTGGGCTATATAAGTAATCTGTCCCTAGCAGACTTGCTTGGTAAAGTAAACACATTTGAACAATGTGCTCCTTAACACTGTCCAATGCAAGGTCATAAAGCTAAGGACAAAGAATATAGGTCACATTTATAATATGGGTGACTGTGTATCAAGGCATGCAATGACTGAAGAGGATTTAGGCGTAATCTTAGATAATTAGCTGAACATAAGCTCCTGGTCTGATGCTGCTGTGTTGTCCAGTAATTGCTTAGACCCAGAGCACAGAGGTGTGTTTTATTCGATGTTCAGGTTCCAACTTATCAGGAATCCACTGTTGCAAAGCCTAACAGTTAGGTCCACTTGCCTCTTTCCAGAACAGCTGAAAGGCACAGCTTCCCCATCTTCATTATTCAGCTATACATAATAACATCACACTTTGAATTAATATATGTTGAAAGCCACCTACTACCTATGTTCGATGAGGCTGAGATTCCTTAAGACAGGGGTATCAAATTTACACTGGGTCCCAGATTGGATCTGGACTGCAGGAGCTCCTCCTGGGCCAGATCCACAAGGCTGGAAGCAGCTGTAGCAAGTCCAGTGAAAGCAGCAGGGGTTGGCAGCATCCTGGGTTTGGGGGTAGGGGGTGGATCAGAGATCTGGGGGCAATGGTAGGGGTCAGGTGGATGGTACAGGGAGCAAGGACTGTATCTGTATGCTCCTCACTCCTCCCTTCTCCCCCGGCCCCCCAGACTGCTGATGGCCAAGAGACCCCAAATTCTGCAACAGGCCATGCTTCACTAGCCCTGCCTCCCCAAGTTCTGGGAGCCTACTGGGCTACTGACAGGCTGGATGAAATGGTTCCATGGGACAGGATATTTAACACCCTGCTCTAAGATATTACCACCATTTTTGTCATCCAGTGCTAAATACTATAGGAGGTGATAACCTTGTACAATCAAAACTACCTGTTGTGACATCATTGCTGTTTGTGACCATTTTGTAGATATGCATAGTATTATTTTAATGAGGTCCTGGCATCCTCTTAAACCCAAACCATAACAAGGTTTTTTTTTGTTTTGTTTGTTTTTGCCTTGTCTGTCTCTTCCCAAATCCTCAGTGATTCTGATGCCAGTCTAACATGGCAGGCATTCTTGTTTTCAGTTTTCTGTTGAATGAAATGTCAGTAGGTAACCATCCATGCTTCATTACTGATGTTCTGTAATTTAACAGTGCTAAGCATGGATCAGAGTTAGACCCTGCTGTTTCTTTTAGCCAGCGTTTTATAATTTTGAGACAGTTTTTCACCCAACTATTGGATCGGTGTTTAATGGGAACTAGTGGTATTATACCTCTACTTCACTGCAAACTGCTTAGTCTCACATCCATTAAATTGTGGTCTGTTGTTGGTATTACTTTGCCAGGTACACAGTGTCTAGCAAAAATGGATTTGGTGTGTATAATGAGTTGTTTATCTGCAGTATCTTCTAATAAGGCTGTCTCAGGGAATTGAGAGAAAAAGTTTAGGAGAAGTACTTAGATTCTTCAAGTTAACATAAACAACTGCCTACTTTGCTCTCTGTTTTTTGTGCCATCTATATGGGCTCTTTTACTGAACATCACTAGTATTTTTGCAATAAATTTTACCAGTTTGCTTTATGTTCTCTTGAGGCTATTAGAAAATATCTCTGTCCCTTCTTTTAGGTTTTTTGAAGTCCCTAAATGGCTATCATGTATCCTTTTAAACTTATTTTTATGTAACAGCATAGGGATTGCCATCCTGATACTTTTAAGCCAGGAGAGTCCCATCCCCACCCCCCTCCCCCTTAAATGAATAGAGCCTTGGAAGAGGCTGTCCATGCCATACAAAATTACTTTCTGCAGATATCCTTCTCAGTAATAGATCTGCCAATCATAGTTAACAATTTGTCTGACACTGGACCTTTTTTATCAGATTGACACGACCCGAATGTAGCCTAGACCTGGACTTTGGTTCACTGTGGGTGTGTCTACATGTACCTCTTTTAAGCAGGATTAGCCTATTTTTAATGTGCGCTAGGGGCACATGTCCACACATGCACACCCTTAATGTACCTTAAAATAGTGATTTTTAGGCTAATTGTGCCTAAATTTGATACCTGCATAAAGCAAGTATCAAACTAAGTTGTGAATAGCTAAGTCACATTAGCCCACATGTAGATGCTTAATGCACATTAACATGTCTGCACATGGACTAATGAGACTTAGCTATTCCTGCCTAAATTTAATGTGCCTTAATGCTCATTAGCACATCCATGTGTAAGTTTAGGTGCACGTAATACACAAATGTGTAGACATGCCCTGCATGTTTGAAAGAAGTCTAGAGTAGTGGTTCTCAAACTTTTTAAACATGAGCCACTCCTCAAAAGATTCAAGGCACTCTCTAATAAACTTGGGGCACCTCTTAAAAATGCCAACTCTTAGTTTTCACTCTTCTTTATGAGTGCAGAAAAATAATAGAGCAATTCTTCTGTTGCAAAGGATTCAGAAAGCCTACAACATCTCAAAATGTTTTAACACTATAAATTCCTATTTGAAAACTCTGGGTTTCTCTTGTGAATCATGTTTGCACATTTAATAGTGTTAATATTGTGTGGTGCCCCACGGCACCCTTGAATAGATCTTAAAGTATCTCTGGGTGCCATGGCACTCTGGTTGAGAATCATTGATCTAGAGAGTGTGTCTGCAACTGCCAAACCTCTCCACAGTTTGCATTCAGTCTGCAAATCATATATTCGCAGCTGAAAAATTAATCTGTTTTAGAGGTATTTGTAAAGACACTTTTGGCAATGCCAGTTCCTGGTTTATGGTCAGGTTTGGTTAATGCTGACTGTCAATAAAGTTTTTAGATTCATGTACAAAGGCTGGAGCCTGTTGATATTTAGCTTTTGTTAGTGCCTAAAGGATGAAAACGGATGTTGCTTTTGTGCTGCCATAAAAATGTTTATGATGGCACAAAACCCAAGTAAACAGATGTCCATTAGGACTGTGTGAAGCTTTGGTCCCTGATTCGATTCGGCAGAGATTCAGCCTGGGTTGGTGGCCAAATCTCTGAATCCGAATAAAATCAGAGGACCCTTTAATCTCTCCAAATCGAATCAGAACCCTCCGAATGGATTCAGAGAGATTTGGAATGATTTGGAGATTCGGACATAGAGACAGCTTTAAATGTTTTTTCTGTATACATCTAGGTAGCAGGGGCTCATGAGTGCTGCAGTGCTGGGGCACATGGAGCATCCCACAGAAGCGCAGGCAGCTCCCCAGCGCACTCAGCAGCAGACTCAGAAGTGTACCAGAAGCACTTTTGGTCTACTTCCCGGTTCCAAGGAGAAGCATGCTGGGGTCACCCTGTGCCTCCCTGGCTTAGTGATGGGTGCCTCCTAGCAGACCTGAAAGTGGATACTGTACTTCTGATGCACTTCCAGGTTCACCACTGAGCACGTGGAGGGCCCTCCGTACTTCTGTGGGATGCTCCATGCACCCCAGAATCACAGTGATCATGAGCCACGCCTGCTACCTCGAGGTATGTAGAAAAAACTTTAAAAGCTGTCTATGTCCAAATTGCTGATTCTCTGAATCGGCATCAAATCTTCAGATTCGGATTAAGCTGAATCGAATCAGGGACAATGATCCAAATTAATTAATCGAATCACTGTCCCTGATTTGGGCTGAATCCAAATCTGAATCGAATAGGGCCCGCTTCGCACACCCCTAATGTCCATGCCCTTTGTCATGCCACAAATGTCTAAAATTGTGGCCATGACAATATGTACTAAAAATGTGTGCCACTCCTTTTGTAGCAGATGTCTGCTTTATGGTGGGAGCTGCCTGTGCTCTCCAGCCACCCCAAGCAGATACTCCTAGGGTTTCAGAAATTCCATCCAGCATTCAAAGAAATTTCCTTGCAGGGGACTTCCCCGGTATAGGTATTCCACTGTTGTGCCCTGACTTGTGGCACACCTCTGCAAATGGGGGAACCCTAGATTCCTTCATTTGCATAGGTGCTCTCTGCAAATTCCCCAACATGGGATTCCCTGGGTATGCATATTAGGGGTGTGTGAAATGGGCCCCATTCGATTCAGATTCATCCTGAATCAGGGACAGTGATGAGATTCATTGATTCAGATCACTGTCCCTGATTCGATTCAGCTGAATCTGAATTTGAAGATTCAGTGCTGATTCAGAGAATCAGCGATTTGGATATAGACACAGCTTTAAATGTTTTTTCTATGTACCTCAAGGTACCAGGTGCAGCTCATGAATGCTGCCATGCTGGGGTGGATGGAGCCTTACATAGGAGCAGGGGGGGGCTCCCTGCATGCTCGGCGGTGAACCGGGGTCGGGGGCCCGGTGTGCTCAGTGGTGAACCTGGAAGTGGACCAGAAGTAATTCGGGTCCACGTCTGGGTCCACCAGGGAGCATACAGGGGCCTCCCCTGTGCCCCCCAGCTTGGTGATCAGCCACAGGGGGACCCCAGGTGCCACCCCAGATCCAGGAGGCACCAGTTGCCAAACTGGACGAGTGAGGGTGGCCCCCACACACTCTCCCCAGTGGACCTGTAAGTGGACCGGATGTGCTTCTGGTCCACTTCCAGGTCTTCTGCAGAGTGTGCTGGGGAGCCCTCCACACTTCTGTGGGAGACTCCATGTGCCCCAGCATTGCAGCATTCACGAGCTGCCTAGAGGTATGTAGAAAAAACATTTAAAGCTGTGTCTATGGCCAAATCGCTGAATCTCTCCAAATCGGTTTGGAGGGTTCCAATTCAATTCAGAGAGATTATACGGTCCTCTGATTTGGAGATTCAGCCACCAAATCAGGCCGAATCTCTGCTGAATCGAAACAGGGACCAAAACTTTGAGCAGCCCTAATGCATATCACTCCGCTATGCCCCAACTCGGGGCGTGCCTCTGCAAATACCATTTGCAGAGATGCGCCCTGAGTCAGTTCCCGCATTTCCAGTTGTCTGGCAGGATTGAGTCCCTAAAACCTTAGGAGAACAGTTGACCCAATGAAGAAGATCAGCTGTGCTGAGACCCATCCCAACACAGCTAATCCCTCTCCAAGGATGATAACTGTTGTAGCCTAAGATACACTCTCTTCTTGTTTTGCATTTACTGTCATAGTCGTCAGGACTAAGGTCTGCTTAATTCCTTCAGTTTCTCAGACTCATTATTAAGCTTTATGTGCTATATCCATTGGATATCTTTGCAAAGTAGTGCTCTCAGGTTGCTGGTTCAGGCAGTTAGATGAGAGACCAAGTTTCTGACATAGTTCATCATCTTTGTTCCCCTTCTTTATAAGCTGGAACAGGCTTACATGGAATACATGTCAGCCTCTTTGTCCTTGCTGTACATTTTCTGCTGGTGCTCACAAACTCTTGCACAGTGATATAATCCACCACAATTCTTGTATTTTCCCCTCAAATGCCAAATAATGTTTTGGCTTGCCAGTGTGTGCATCTTCATGTACTGTTCATGCTTTACTCTGTCCTCTTTGTGTCTTTCCGCTTTGGGTCTCTTGTAGTATTTGAGATTCTGTATCATGTCCATGGTACTGGAGCATTGTCTACTCTCCATAAACTTCTGTCTGAACAAGGTGACTTCCTTTGCTTGGCCTGTTATAATTGCTGTAGCCGTTAACCCTGAATCTTTCTGCGATCTCTCTTTTTCTGAACATGTCATCCTAGATACCAGTCATGATCTGGTCTTTTACCAGAAACTCAGGACCTCAAATTTGCAAGGTTGACTCTTTGACCTTAGACTAGTCATAAACATGTCTGTTTTCACCGCCTTTTTGTGCTCTCTAATTTTAAAAAAATGCTCCAATATTTAATTTTTATGTGGAGTACAGTGTTATTCAAAATTCTGTAATAGCTTCCAAGTTAGCTTCCTGTCCCTGAGTTAACTGAAAACTGCTAAACACATCAAGTGCTTCTGAAACAGCTGCTGTCAGAAATAAAGCTACCTTTTAATGGTCTTCCTTCTTGCTGGTACCCATTGCTTATAGATACAGAGTGAAGTGCTGCTAAATCCTCCAACAGTTTTCCTCTACATTTCCAGAAAGCTTTAACTCTGGTGAGGCTTTTAACTTCTCCATTTTCCACTTACAGTATTTTTCTTAGTTATTTTTATACTTGTCACCAGAAGTTGCTCACCAGTCACTTAGAGCAAAGAAATCTGACAGAGGTCTGCTTTGTTCAGTGTCTGAGCTCTAACTAGTCAGTATTGTGTAACCTAAGTACCTGAACACCATCACCCCCAGTTTCTACTGGCTCTTGTAAAAGCCTCTTAAAAGTGCAGCTCCTTCCATCTATAGTGAAGAAACAAACAATCCATGGATGTATGAACACAGAAATCTCAAGTAGTACTAAGGTGGTACTGGTAACTCGGAACACAGCAGCATTACTGGAATTTCTGGTACCCGCATACCAAAAAGGATGCTAACAAATTAAAAAGGGTTCAGAAAGGGCCACAAGAGTGATTGATTAGGAGTGTAGGAAACTTACAGTAAGAAACTAAGGTAATATTTTTGTTTATTGAAGGAAATATTAAAAGTCGGTGGCCAAGGTGTAGATAGGAGGATATTTAAAATAATAGCACTTTAATTTAGAAGAGGAAAAAGTATAATGAGATTAGACATTTGGCAAAAAAAATAGTTATGTGGGTAACTAACAAATGCTGTACCTGCAGGCTCCATCCTCGCTGTGGCCTGAAGTATGGAGTCATGTGCTCCAGCCTGGCCCTTTTGTCCCAGGGACAGAGCCTGCTACCATGGAGGAAACATAAAGGGGGTGGTGGTGAAGGGCACGCAGGGTGGAAAGACTTGGGAGGGGAGACAGAAGGAAGGGGGCACAGGCACCCAAGCCTGCAAGGTGGTGAGGGGCAGAAGCAGCATGAAGGCAGAAAGAGGATGGGGACAGGGGAAGGGGAATCAGGGCAGCCTGAGTCTGCAGGGTGGGCAGGCACAATGGGGAGAAAGTGGGGGGAAGAACTGCAGCAGGGGAAAAGCTGCCTGCCTTTCCTACTGCATATCCCACTGCCTACTCCCTACTTACCTGCCTGTCCCTTGCCTAATGCCTGTCCCCTTACAGCTGCACCCCGCCCCACCTCTTCCCCACCACTTTCCACTGCTTGCCTCATTACTGGGCACCTCATCATCTCTCCCCTAGCTTCCTGCAATAGTGGGGAAGATGAATAAGATGATGCTCCAATGATTAGATTCCATACATGGAAAATTATAATAAATGTATATTTTTCCATGTATAGAAACTAATTATTGGAGGGTCATCATAAATTCAGGTAAATATGGTACATACCTGGGAACATGGTGGAATATTTGTCACTTGCAGTCTCTATATCTAGATTGGATATTTTCTGAAAGACGCCTTGTGGATATTATATGGGTTTGATGCACAAAATCTTGGGTGAGGGTCTTTGGGCTCTGTTTCTGCATACATTAGACTAGATTATCATAATTAACTCTTTTGATATTCAGTTTTTAACAATGAACTTTAATAAAACAACTACCACAAAAATTGGTGTTTTATCTAGTGCTTACCCAATTCATGTTTATTTGACTCCTTTCTCAGTTGGCAAATATAGATGATGTCCCTGCTCTCTGGCCTGTACTTATCATTATTTGTGTTAAGTACCATATTCAAAGACAACTTTGAATTTAAGATGACCGCCAATAATTAGATTCTTGACATAAAATAGTTATAAATTTGTTATAATTTTCCATGTCTAGAATCTAATTATTGGAGGGTTATTTTAAATGCATCCCCACACTGCTACAGTGGGGCAAGCAGTGGCAGGAGGGCAGGTGGGGACAGTAGGGGAGTCAAGTGGCTTGCCCCTTGCCCCCTGCTGCCTGCGTTTGCCCCAATACTTGCCTCCTGCCCCTGAGGCAGTGCCTGTATCCCCCACTGCCTGCTTCCCCCAGCACCTGTGCACCCTGATGCCTGTCCCTCCCTATGGTGCTTGCACCCCCTGGCACCTGTCCCCTCTGGCAACTTGCCCCGACTCCTGCCTCTTCCCTGCCCTACCTCCCCACTGTCCCTGCTTCCACTTACTTTCCCCTTGCAGCTCCAGCTGACTGGAAAAAAAACTTGGATTTGAGTACATAGGGTATTTCAAAACCTTCTAAATCACTGAGTGGTAGCAAAAATGCTTAAATTTCTATGGTACATTCCATAAACAAGGTCAATTTGCATGTGTGATTTAAAACAATGAAATATTACAAAGTTGAGCACAGTTAAAAATTGCCTCATTGTACAAAAGCCCCAGAAGAATAGGCCCATGATGATCAAGAATTCATTGTGCAGGACAACAAAGGAAAGGAAGTAATTATGTACCAGTGCTACAGAGTTACAATTCATGTTGTATCTGAACAAAATCACTGTGGATGTTATTTTTATAATATTATTGTGTTATTAGCTGCTTTCCACAGTAAATACGTATGTTGTAAAAATGTAGGCCTAGTACCAGAGACCTATATGAAATGCACTAAATACTAAACCAGGGATTCAATAATAGGGGCTCAAACGTCTTATATGCATGTTTTCCTTCTGTATATAATAGAAAATATAAAGTGGATCCCACTTAGACAAAAAAAATTTAAAGTACCCCCCAAAAGTCACAATTACTTTTTGTGTATTGTCCCTCAAATCCCCACTTTTTGGATATGTCCATTAACCTCAAAATGCTTTAAAAAACCCTGAAAGGAATATAATTAATAAATAGTGAAAACCAGAAGCCAGAATGATCTCTTCTACATTTAGAATCGCTAACTCTATGAATTGATTTTTACTTTCGGTAGTTAGAATGGGGCTCTGCTCACAGTATGACAAACTTTAAGGATTACTACAATGTTGTACAAGATAAATCATGCAACATTGCTATAGAGTAGCCCCAGGCTAAAATTCTACAATGTCACATTGGTGTACTCCCAGGGGGAAATACACATTGACATGCTCATACAAGGACAGACTTCACAAATTTGACTTCAGCATAATTGACACTGCACAGGTGCCCTGGCTATTAGCCTATTCAAAGAAAAGTTGGAATTTCTGCAAGTAGCAAACAATACAATGTACATTGCTATTGACAGGTACAACCAAGTGTCTCTTAACAAAGGAGCAAATAATTAAATCAATATGGGGATGTTTCATAGGCTTCAGAAGTCTGTCTAAAAAATATAAATTAGAAATCAACTCTGAGGTGAAACTAGTACAATTGTTACATAGAATGAAGTTCATTTTTAAGAAAGCATGGATTTACAATGGGATCCTTTTTTAAAGAGAGTCTTTTTCAACACACTAGTTTAGTAATAAGAACTCTGGGTTAAAGATACCAGGCAATTGCTTATAAGTATTGATTCTAAACCTTGGAGTTCTTTAAATTGTTCTTTTCTAGGAAGTGACTTTTTAAGAAAAAAATATATAGTAAAGGAAGCTAAGAAAAAAAAAAAAAAAGAACTAACCTGCAAGGGAAACTTTCAGTAATATTCAAGTGATTTTAAGAGTATCAATCCCATTGGAAGTCCATTGGAATTGTGTTTCTAAATCACTTGAGTGATTTTAAAAAAATGTCATCCTTTTTCCTGTTTAGCAATATTATACACAAAGAGCCTAACAGAAAACTTGACCAGATTCTGAAAAGGTTCAAATAGTATTTATTATGTAGCTAATCTTGGACTTAACCATTCTATCCAAGACCTTTGTTGTGGCCTGTATTTGACAAAGTATTTAAGCATTGACTTCAAATATTTGTTTAACTGGGGCATACTTGTTAGCGGTGTGTGAAACAGGCCCTCTTGGATTCAGCCTGAATCGGGGACAGTGATTCGATTCGTTGATTTGGATCACTGTCCCCAATTCAATTTAGCTGAGTCCAAATCTGAAGATGTGATGCTGATTCAGAGAACATAGAGACAATCAGAGACAGACACAGCTTTAAATGTTTTTTTTCTACATACCTCAAGGAGCCAGGCATGGCTCGTGAATGCTGCGATGCTGGGGTGGATGGAGCATCCCACAGGAGCTAAGGGAGGCCCTCCGTGTGCTCGGTGGCAAACCCTGAAGTGGCCCAAAAGTACATCTGGGCCACTTCCAGGTCTGCCAGGGAGTACACTGTCCCCCCACCCCCGAAGCTCAGTGATCAGCTGCAGGGGGACCCCAGATGCCCCCCAGACCCAGGAGGCACCAGTCATGGAGCCAGGGATGGCATGGGGGGCTCCCCCCGCATGCTCCCTCACAGACCCGGAAGTATGCATGCTTCTGGTCCACTTCCAGGTCTGCTGCTGAGCATGCTGGGGACCCCCCCGCATTCCTGTGGGATGCTCCATCCATCCCACCATTCCCACCATTGCAGCATTCATGAGCTGCCTGCTACCTTGAGGTATGTAGAAAAAACATTTAAAGCTGTGTCTATGTCCGAATCACCGACTTTTTCTGAATCTTTCCAGATCAATTCGGAGGGTTCTGATTCCATTCAGAGAGATTAAAGGGTCCTCTGATTCAATTTGGAGTCGGAGATTCGGCCACCAAATTGGGCTGAATCTCTGCCAAATTGTATCAGGGACCGAAGCTTCGCACAACCCTAATATTTGTTGAAGTCAGTAATTTCTTCTTGGACTGGTGAAGTGGGAATTCAAACTGCAAAGCAATAACTTGTCTACTCTTGAAATATTATCAAATAGAGCACATGGAGCCATATATTGTGTATTGGGAGTAGTACAACAGGAACACTATCATCTATACTGTTGACTTTGCAGAACTTCAAAGAAGATTAAGCCACACTTGAAATTAGGGAGCTCACCTAATTTTTTCTTGTCTAAGTGCTGCTTCTGATTTCTGAGATAGCAAATACATGCATACTAGAACTTTTTAAACATAACTTAAAGTATCAATTATTCAAATTCACTTGGGAACTACTAGAGCTCCTCTGTCCATGACTGACTTTCTAGGTAAAGCATATTAAAAGATTATGACTTCAGAAACCCTCACTTGATCTCCAGCATATGCCAAGAAGAGTTCTGCCAGGATCTCAAGTAGATCAACCAGGCAGGTTTCCTTTAAATAAGAGAGACCAGTTTTTAGTGATGGCATTTACTTCAAACATTCAAGTAAGGATCAATAGACATGAAGGAAGAATGAATATTCATGAAGAGTAACAGAAAGTGAAGCGCTGATAACACAGAATAGTATTCAATATTAAGCTAGAAGCATTAAAGACCTGAAGACCTGCAGATGCAGTATGTTTTAAGAGCATGTGCTCTGCTGGTATTGGTGATGATGTATATAGATCCTACGCAAACAGTTAAGTACAGGGCTTCACAATTGTATGCCAATGCAGTTTCTGGAATGAATTCCTAGCTGACCAAAATGGGAGACCCTGATGAGTGGAACATTGTACTGACCATGGAGTAAATTAAGCATGTATTTGCTTACAATGGGCCATCAAAGAACTTTGTGATGGTTGATTACTATTTGGGTTACTGAGAAGCAGATCCCTTACATACAAGAGCTGCTTCTTTCACTGAATGCTTGTTTGCCTGGCACGGAATTCCAGAGACTGTAATTACAGATAATGTAACTCAATTTGCCTGTCAGGATTTTGCAGTTTGTAATATCAGCAGAACCTGAACATATCATATCCCTGCCACACGACAGCCAAAGCGGAAACAGCTGTCAAGATTGCCAAGATCCTATTTTTTAAAAAGGATACCAGAGACCTGTAAAAAAGGATTGCAGAACTAGAGAAATATCTCAGCTGTTGGCATACTCATGCCATGCTGCATGGAGATGTTACTGCCTGTGGCCAGGATACTTTCAATAGCAACAGGAAAGGTTACAGAAAAAGTAATTAATAGGCCCTTAATCCCAAGTTTGTCATATGACCTGAAGCTTTTGCTCCCATCTTTCAAATGTAGATAATACTTTGTAAGAGCCCTCAAATCCTGCAGGGAAGGCTCTATAATCTAACATAGCACATATGAAAAGAAAGAATAATAAATAGAGGAAGTAGAAAAAATTCTGACAAGATAATATTTCTTCTTTAGAATTTGCTAGTTTTATCAAAATCCACTTGTCCCCATAAAACATGTAGCGTTTGACAAAGTTCCAATGCAAACCTGTCCAGCTTCCTGCCAGCTTGCCTTCCGGGGTTGGGGCAGCCCCACAATGTAGTCTCTCTCAGTCAGAGCCCTTAAGGCTTTCACACATCACAGCACTGAGGCAGCCTGCCACATAGACTGGGACTCTGATCCTTTTTGCAAAGAATTTCTTCATAGTTTTTGTTCTTGTTCTGATTCAGAACAAGAAAATACATTTTCAAAATCCCCAAAGCTTCTGAAACAGAATAACCCTTTCTTGCCAGTCACCAATATTAAGATTATAAACTGTGGGTATTGTCAGTCCTCTATAAAAAGCTCAAAATTACTCAGAACTTTAGATATCTGTGGCACACACGAGCCACACTATATATCATATATTTTATAGCATGCATTTAACAGCATAGAGTGTAATAGGTTAGTATATATAACCTTGAGGGAGAGAGAAGTAGTGAATACATGTAGGATGGAAAGTTTGTTGCACGTTTTCTATATTTGTGTGCTGATTTCTCAACCTTAATGTCACATTTCATGTTAGTGTTTGCATTTTTTATTACCTTGCCTTAAGGAAAAAGACACTTTGCTAAAGCACTTTAGAGCTGCCTTGGTATAGCTGAATCACTTTTCCAGCATGCCCTTAAAATGAAGCAGCTTTAACATATGCAGCAACACTGAAGTGGTTCAGACACCCTTAGTGTTCCACGCTGTAAAGCTCTGCTGAAAATCTAGAAATTACTTCTTATGGGCCGCTTACTGTTTTAGGAAGCCATAGAGGGCCGCGTGACAGGCAGCCAGGGGCAGATAAATATTAATTTTCTAAATTTTTTAGGGGCCCTGCAGGCCAGATAGAATAGCCTGGTGGGCCACATCTGGCCCGCAGGCCACATCTGGCCCGTGGGCCACATTTTGCCCACCCCTGTCTTAAGTCACTGGGTCAGAAGGAAAATTTATAGGGCTGTTCTTACCCTCGTTTTCCACGCATTTCCAAGGATGGATTTTGACCCAGGTGTTATGTAACTGAGCCTTATTCCTCTACCTCTCCAGAAGAGTAGCAGAAACTTAATTGATGTACTGCTGTAGCCAAATGCAGATTGCTGGACTTGTTTGATTTTCAGTAACCTGGAAAACCCACAGAGGAAAACAATGAGGTTTGAACAAAAGATAGCATATAATATTAGAAAAGAGAACAATAAAAAACTCTGGACAACTTATATTTTCTAGGACCAATAGATTAATCTCGTCTATACTGTTTCTTGCCAGGATGGTTTGCACTCCTTCACTGCCAAAAAAAAAAGATTAATATGAACTAAAATAAGTTGAGAGGTCTGATATCCAGTTCATCCATCTCCTTCATAGAATGGAATATACATATAAATTAGGATAGACACAATTTAGAGTTGGACAGTTAGGCCTTCATAGTCAAAGAGAAGCAAGATGCATGTAATTCACAATCAATATTGTTGCTTTTAAGGATGTTGCATTCATTTCAGGTTTCTGCACTTAGGCTGAGTTCACAGTTTCCTCTTCCTCTCTTGGTAGTGAGCGCTGCCTCTCAGTAGTGGAAAGACGCACCAGAAGTGACACAAAATGAAGTGCTAAGGAGGTACTGAACTTTCACTGCCTCAGACTAAATACAAAAACTTGAAAGTAAAACTTCATCATTAAAGCAAGAGGAAATAACAATAGGATTTCTGCTTTAAGAGCCAGCACCAGGACACCTGCTGTTAGTGAATACCAGGTATTGAAGATTTTTCCTTTTAACAAAGGTCATCCTCTCTATTGAGCTGCCTCTTTGTATTTGTAAAACCAAAATCGACCTGACGCATACAAGACTGACTTTTATTTTCCCCTTGCATAAAGGAATTTAGCACACACGATATACTGCAGAGCCTCTCCTGATGCTCCTGAAACCAAAAGGCTATTTGTGGTTTTTACTCCCTTTAAAAAAAAAAAATCTGAATCTAGCTACTGGTATCTGACATTAATCTGCTACCTTGACTACTCCTCTGATTTACCCATTTAGCTTATCTACCATATAGCTATTTCAGGTAGACATATATTTTTTTACTATCACCTGGAGGTGGGGAAAATCTTGTGCCTTTTTCTTTCCCCCCAGCAACCCTGAACAAAGACATTAACACTCCTAACAAAGGATACAACTACTAAAAGGACTGCAGACCATGTAAAACAAAGTGGCTCTGCAGTTTCACTTAAGGATGCAGAGATATGTGAATCATCATTAAGCTTCTAAAGTTTTCATAGTCCATTCCATTAAATGGCCTATAGGTACTGTCACACAAGGACAAAGATGGAAGTGATATGGGATGTACTGATAGGTTGTTGTGTTGGTGGAGTGCAGGTTAGCACTGTGCATAGTTTACATTTGGACAAACTCTGATTCACTTAGTCAGCTTCCTGAACTGGGCAGGGATGGGGAAGCTATAGAGCGTGGTCTGGTTGGACCTAGGGATTATGAGACAAGAGAAAAGCTTCTGTTTCTGAGCTAGGCCTGTCTCATCAAATGTGTTTACCAAGATGCATGATCTCTGGTGAGGGATGTAAATAGGGGAGGAAAGGGTCAGAGAATGCATAGATGGCCATCCAAACAATAAAACATTATATTTGGATATATTCAAGCAACAATTGGTGTCTGAGGGATGACTATTTCCAGAGGTATGTCATCTTTAACTAAGCTGGAGAGAGTAGTTTCCTAAAATATCTGTTTTTGTATGAGGTCCTTAGTGAGGCTCTCTTTTCTGCCTATAGCCCACCTAAGAAATCCGCTTACTTGAAAGACAGTATAAAGCTGGTTCTCCAGTTAAGAGAATATTCCACAAAGATATGTCTAATGAATAGTAGGATAAAAAATCCCAGACCAAAACTATAGTCAAATAGCAAGAAGTATGTGTGTATAGTTGTGGATATTTCTCCCAAGAGTATTTATTGGCTTATGTGTGAACGGCTCTACATTGGCTTATGTGTGAACGGCTCTTATTGGCTCTTATTGGCTCTACAGTAGAACGCTGATTCTCATCTCTCTCAAAATTAAAAATTGATTTGCAGAAAAATGTTACGTAATATAAAATGTATATATCTGTTCTTAATCATTAATAGCTGAATTCCATTTGATAAGACTCCACATTTGCCTTACACACACATTATGATTCTCTAGGATATAAAGATATTGAATGATCTGTGTGTCCTCTTAGCAACTCAGGCTAACACAAGTATATTGGACCTGCTCTTTTCCCATGGAACATCAAGGTCAAATTCAAGATGATCTTGGCCCATGTCTTCAAGATGCTCTGTGACCTTACCTAGCATCTAAAGGCAACCTGAAGATCCAGGATGAAGACCTGCTCCTCAGGCAGGAATTGAGCATTATACTCATTATAAAAATAAAGCTGGCGATAAGAGCTATTAATAAGAGAGAGCCTGATATCCTGCAATCCTTTCTTAGGGACTTGTCTCAGAGACTAGAAAAACACCCACAGGAATGAAGCCATCAAAAACCACATCACCTGCCGTTTCATGTGCCAGGAGCGCTTTTTACACTTTCCTTCTCTAATATAAATCTACAGACACATTTGTCTCTCCTACCAAAACAGATTTTTCCACTGAACACATATTTCTCCTGAGGAGAGGTTGAAAGGAACCAGGCATGACAGACATTAGCAGTTCAGTATGCAACATGACTAGAAG
This sequence comes from Alligator sinensis, assembly GCF_000455745.1. Lineage (NCBI taxonomy): Eukaryota > Metazoa > Chordata > Crocodylia > Alligatoridae > Alligator > Alligator sinensis. The sequence continues at coordinate 250,402 of NW_005842809.1, read as the reverse complement.
GTGCTCAGAGTTACTGCAGCAGTATTTTATATCAAATATGCAGAGAAATGATCATAGCAGTTCATCATGTTTGGAGGAATTAAGAGAATAGGATAG
>NW_005842809.1:229207-250275 GCF_000455745.1 Alligator sinensis | reverse complement strand
TCTTTCCCAATTGACAGGCTCAGGAAACTGAGAATCATGTAAAAAAGTGGAGAGTATTTTTGGCTAATATTCTATAAGATGTCACACAAAATCCTTCAGTTTCTATTGGAGCAACTGTATAGTTAGGAGGGCTGTTGCACAAACTTTGGGGCATCAAACAACCTTCCTCTGGTCTAACATTAGGAAAATGTGGTGTGAGGTCAGACCTGAGGAAGGGCACTTGATCCCTGAAAGCTTGTCTCACAGCTTTTCCAACCATAGAGTTGATACAATAAAAATTATCACAAAAAATTCTTGCCTCTGAGACATTTCCTGTACCATCATGGTTACAACAACATTCTAATTCTACTAATTAATTAAATGCATTTTCTCCTACTAAGAGAGTAATTTCTCAGATCTTCCAGAACATGAGTAAATTCATCCATTTACAGAAACAGAAAAAAAGCATGTCATTTAAACTCTACAATATCTTCCTCTGACTATCCCAGCTTGCAATGAAAAGGAAGGCTTCCACTAATGCGCCTCCAGCCATTGGTGTCCACCTCCTTTAAATAGTTTTTCGCATTTCCAAGGAGGGTGTCACTTTATGGCAAATACTGAACAGAGAATTTAAATCTATTTGTCATTATATCGTCATAACAAAACTTGAATATATTGGTATGTCATGTATTGCCAAGGAAAAAAAAACAAGAATTTGTTTTATAGTATTTATGTTGTAGAATGAATGGTGTAAGTAAAATGATTAGGTAAGACATTAGTAGACATACCTCATGCTTAGGTTTATGGGTATAAAAAACATTGGGCCTTGTTAAGAAAACATTCATATTTCTAGGTCTGTATCCTTTGGGAGGGAAAGCACTGGCATGTATAATAAACACAGAGGCTCCATAGTAGCACTTGAGTTATACGAGGCCTTGCAGTGAAATGAGTGACTAAAAAATTTATGATTATTGGTTATAATTAAAAAAAAAATTGCAGTTGGAGTGAGCTGGCATTTGATGCCTTACTTACTTTTTACAACGTTTTCCAAGTTAGTTCATTTTATGTTGTGGTAGGACCTAGTGGCATGTCAAGGAATGAATAATGGCTTCCCTCCCACCCCTGTGACCCCCATGATGAAAATAAGCGCCACCTACCTGGTCATATTCAGATGCATCAGAGACTGCCAATTAGGCAGGAACAAGGTCCAAGCCCTTGGGGCTGCTCTGAGCTGTTTCAGGCTGCTCCCAGGCTGTCTGATTTACTAAGTCACAGGTGTGTGATGCCCCCAGCTAGAAGCAGGTTGGTGGGGCTTCTTTTCTTAAGGGTGATTCTAGGATCAGAAGGGATGCTGTATAGACATGATCTAGAAATCCCAGTTAAGGATCAGAATCCCATTGTGCTACCATGTTATGCAGAGACAGAACAAAAGGGCAGTCCCTGACCCAAGGTTAGTCAGCAAGATGTGCAGAAACATTTGTCAGCTCTTTTATGCTAGGAAGTAACATTTTGACAAAACAGTAGGCAAAAGCATGCAATTAGAAATCTTGCCACTGAGACAGGGTATCCAAAATGAAAAATGCTTGTCAAATAAAACAGCAGCATATCACTTATTGGTAGGTGTAGTGCACCTCAGACATAATGTCTGAATATTTAAAATAATGGCTGTTTTTTTGGCTAAGGGAGGGGGAGGTTTGAAAGTAATTTGCTTCTCTGGCTGAACTGTATTGCTCACAGCTATACTCAGTAGTGAGAATGAGCAAAGGTAGGGGAGGGGAAGGCACGAGGATGATTCTTCCTTCTTTGCTTCCCCTGCCATCCTCACTTGAGGTGAAAACTAGTTTTTCTGTGGAGAAGATAATTGAGATTTTCAAAGTAGTAAGGAGGATTTAGGGGATTTAGTTTCAGTGCATAATGCATGCTCTAGACCAGGGTGTCAAAAGCCAGCCTGTGGGCCAGATGTGGCCAGCAGAGCCATGTTATCTGCCATGTAGGGCTGCCAGAGGAACTGGAAATTTGGGGTGGGGCCCACCACCAAAATCCATGGTACAGAGCCCCATTGGAGTTGCTTGTCATCAGTGAGGGGGGAGCAATGGATGCACTAACTGTTTGTCACACCAGGTTATAGGTGATCAGTCTAAAAGCTGGTTCTCAGTACAGGCTGAGTTAGAAAGCTAGATGATCAGGTAGAGTGTAGAATCAGAGGGCAAGCTGGGTTGAGAAGCCAAGAGATCAAACAGAGAGCAGGGGCTAGGGACAAGCCAAGTAAGGAAGCCAAAGAATCAGACAGAGTACAGAGTCAAAGGCTAGGGACAGACGTTACACACAAACTGGTTTAAGTGATCAGAAACTGGTTTAAACCTGTAACAGAACAGATGTTCAGTACACATAAATCAGTTTGAAAATGGCTGAAACCGGTTGGAGATAAACCTGGTTGAATGTAGTATCAGACTTAACTGATTTGACTCAAACCAGTTTATGCAATGCCTGTCCCATGTCCCAGACCCCTTGCTGGTTTAAGTTAAATCAGAGTCCCCCAGCATCCCAGCATGCTCTCTGGGCTGAGCAGGGCAGGGTTTTCTGCTCCACAGCAGGTCTGGCCCCTCCCCTTTGTTCTCTTGCTGGAGCTCAGCACAAACTTGCAGGCACAGGAAGGTCTGCTGGCTTCTCTGTGTCCCCCTCCCTCCTGCCTCGCTCTTAAGCAGAGATCCTTTCCTCTTCTCTGCCATAGCAGAGACCATAGCCAGCATGTGGTATGCTAGCTAATGCTGAGAGGTGTTCATATGCGTGTATCTGTCCAATTTCATTGGGACAGGCAGATAAAACAGTGACCACTTAGGGCTTTTGGAGCTAACCAACAGGTCAGCCAGCAAGCTGTTTAAGAAGTTTGGAGTAATGTGGAGAGAGGCTATTGTTTTGCTAATCGGGTGGTAAAGACTGGTATCAGCCACCCTGGCTGGCTTGCTCACCTGTCAGTTTGCTGCAGACAGCATGACAAAGCAGGGAAGGAGATTGAAAAGCTCCATATCACCAGCAGATGGATGCACTGCACACCCCTCCCCACCGCCCCTTGTCTCAGAGTGCTAGCCCAGGGCAGGGAGCTGGCAACACTCCCACCCCTTGAGCAGCCATTGGGGAAAAGCCTGAGAGTCCTGCCAGGGCCTGGCCACATCCCCCTCAGCTCAGCTCCCTGCAGAAGGGAAAGGAGAGCTGCTCTAGTGCCCCTGGACTTCTAGCCTGAGCCACTGAGGTATATGCCTGAATTTTCTCAGTCCAGAGAGAATGTCTATCCAGTTTCAAACCAGTTCAGCCTAGCCAGGGGCTTAGACTAACTTGCAAAGACTGAATCAATTCAGATTGAGAATTGATTCAGTCAGGAGAAGCTTGAGAGAGTCGAGAGGAGAGCCACGCGCATGATCAGAGGTCAGGGAAGCAGACCCTACGATGACAGGCTGAGAGCCCTGGGGCTCTTTAGCCTGAAAAAGCGCAGGCTCAGGGGTGATCAGATAGCCACCTACAAGTTTATCAGGGGTGACCACCAGTATCTGGGGGAACGTTTGTTCACCAGAGTGCCCCAAGGGATGACGAGGTTGAATGGTCACAAACTACTTCAAGATCGTTTCAGGCTGGACATAAGGAAGAATTTCTTTACTGTCCGAGCCCCCAAGGTCTGGAACAGCCTGCCACCGGAGGTGGTTCAAGCGCCTTCATTGAACACCTTCAAGATGAAACTGGATGCTTATCTTGCTGGGATCCTATGACCCCAGCTGACTTCCTGCCCTTGGGCAGGGGGCTGGACTCGATGATCTTCCGAGGTCCCTTCCAGCCCTAATGTCTATGAAATCTATGAAATTCAGGCTCAGGCTTTTTGAATGCCTGTCCCTAGACACAGAGTGAGTTGGGTCAAGAAGCCAGAAGATCAGAGAGTAAAATCCAGGGTCAAGCTGGAAGGAACCAGTAAGGCAATCTGGGTTCAGCTTGAGCCCTGTTGCCCAGACACTTCCTGTTCCTGTTTATATGGTAGGAAGCAGGGGAAGAGGTAGTTAGCTGTGCTAATCTAAATTCAGTTGGAAGGCAGGGTTGATATGCACCATTGTAGACTAGATATATAGAGAGAACATGAAAGGACATGTATAAAGCAGAGTGTTGGAAAGTGTAGGGTCAACTGATCTTGACTGACCACTCTGGCAGAGAGCAGGTAGATGGTTATTTGGGAGGTGGCTGGCCAGGATAAGTGCCCAAGCCAAAGCCTCAGTTCAAGGCCACAGCCTGACACCCTTGTGATTACTGCCATTGCTCACTCTACCCCAGAGGTGGCCTTAGTGGGAGATATGGCCAACTGCTCAGGGCACCACAGTCAGGGGGGTGCTATACACACACACGTGCACACAGACACCCACATGTATGAGCAGCCCATGCTCCCAGCAGTGCCCAGCCCAGCCCAACCCCTGCCTCTAGCTGCTGCTTAGGAGGAGCCAGGCCAGACGTGTGCAGGTGGGATGGTGCCTGCTCCTGCCCACCCGTCTGCCTGGCACACCATACATCTCCACTTCCACAATGGACTGCACTCCACGCTTCTGCCTCTACCTCTGTCTGCAGCAGCAGCACTGATTTGGGGGGCGGGGAAGCACTAAAATACAGGAGCATGGTACCAAAATATGGGGGTGCACCAAAATTAAAGTTCACTCAGGGCACCATTTTGTCCAGGAGGAGTCCTGCAGTCAAGATTTGGCTGGGGGGGGGAGGAGTATGACTCACATGCTCTAGACCACTTCGGAAAATCATAACCAAAAGGAGGCAGCGAGAAGCTATGGCAAGAGACCTATTCTTCCACACAGGCAAGCAAAGATCAGAGTTATGAAGATTGTAATTCCCCTGCAGCTAACATTGTATGGATCTCTTGAACTTGAACTTCCCGCTTTTGCATGCTTTATTTTTTCTCTGAAGTGGTAGTTTAGAACCTGTATTTATATGCAGTTTTGCTGCAAAATGTTGTACATCCTTTGCTTAGATTAATGCTTGGTATTGCCTTTTTAATATATCACTTTCACAGGCCAGTGGCAGAACTAATGCTATCTGAAGGGGTAATAATATTTTTCTTGTGAAGGAAAAGGATTCATAATTAAGTAAGAGCCAGTGCCAGAGGTAATGGGGAGTATATGCCTTGTTTGTTCTGAGAGTCACGACGTGAGGCAGGGAGCTTGTGAAGAACAGGGGGATCCTGGTCAGTGTTTCTGGGTTCTTGGTATTACCACGATACAAATAGTAACAGTAATACAATTAGACAAGCTTGATTCAGCTACCTATTAGCCATATACCTGCAATAGCAATGGAGGGAGCCTGTAAGGCATTGGATTTACCCATTCAAGTTGTCAAGCATCAGATCCAGGAAAGCAGTTAGTGTTATGTATGCAAACAGACCCATTGACCATCATGGGACTTTTGCCTGTTCAAAGACCAAGTGAGGTTGTTATTAATGTGTTTGATGATTTTTTTGCTTACCGAAACATTTTCAAATGTATAGTGTTTATTATTTGTTTTGCTTGTTACTCCAGGTATTTGAGAGCCTTGTAGATCAAAGAAATCCAGATGCTGAGAGGCAGAAGTAAGTGATGGTAATTTTAGGAAGCCCATTTGTAAAGTTTTAATTAGAGGTTTGCATTTGCCTTTCTGTAAGTAGTTAAGCAGTAAAAACATAGAAGCAGACAGTACATATTTATTTCATGTTGCAGTTTACAGCATGCAGATTCACTGTAGTTTACGTTCCTACTATAATCTCTTGTTAAAATGTTGTTATAGTGCATCATGTTAAAGTGGAGGATACTGTATATATTTTTATCATTAATATTAATTACTTCTATCTGACCAGAGTGGGGCATGGTGGATTATTTCCATTAGGATGAAAGGTTGAAGATAGAAAGGGGTATTCGTTTGATGCAGTCTTGTTTATTTACAAGGAATGTACAAAGTCCTGTTTCCCTGAACAGCGTAGAAAACAAACATAAAAATCATTTCCTTCTTTGTACCACCAAGCCTCTTTCTACCTACAATTATGCGCAAAAAATCTTTCTAATTTCTGCTTGAGGGCCATGGTCTTAGTGCTTGTTCCAGTTGCCTTCTCGGCATCTCTGTCTTTGGTATTTCTCAGTGCTGGTTTCACAGCTCCACCAATCAGAGCTCTTGTTCTTGAGTTGATTATATCAGTTCCTAGGAAACCCCAGTAGCATAATAATGGGGGCATGACCCAGGCACAAGCACCAGGCACAGACCTTGGTGGGTGTAGTGTCTCTGTAACAAAGAGCTGAAGGCTCCTATTTAAGAGTGAATGAGCAGCAGGGAGAGCCCCAGGAGGGGAAAAACTGCCCGTTATGAGCAGCCAGGGAACAAGTACCTGGGGATTTACCTACTACAAGCCATTATTACAGCAGAGGCCAGCAGCAGTAAGTTTCCCTGGGATTGAGCTGGCAAGCTACATCACGAATCACCTGCAGCAGCTCAGGCAGTCACACCACCAAAAGGGGACATGGCTGGCTCCCAGCCGTATAAACCTAGGACCTGAGCCAAAGTAGTCAGTCTGGCTCTGGGAGCTGCTGAGGGAAGAGCTCCAGGGCAGAAGAACACCTGTAGAAGAGCACCTGGCTGACATCTGGACTATCCTGGGGAGTAATGCAAGTAGGATGCTGATGACTTGCAGGGGGATAGGACTCCGGTTAAGGTGGAGCTAAGTGATGCAGCCCAGGAGCTGGGGCTTGTGCTTAGACCTAGTTGGGAAGTTGTGTTATAGCCAGAGGGCTTATTTTGGGCTAGAATTTTACACCAGTGGGTTAGGTAGGACTCAAAAGGGGTGGTTTGGAGGTTCTATTAGTGCCCAAGGGGCATGTGGCTGTCTTGAGTCCTGCCAGGGGTCAAGATGCTGAAGATGCAGGCAGGGGCTAGGGAGCCCAGAGTTGCCAAAGAAATGTGGAAAGAGCCCAGAGAGTGGCAGAGCTTGGGGCCAGAGGGCCCAGAGCCCAAGAAGGGCAGAGAAAGTCCAGAGAGGGGCAGAGGTTGGGGCCAGAGGACCTGGAGCCTGAGCAGGGAAGAAAGAAAGGCCGTAGAGAACAAGATAAGGGGATGAAGCTTAGACGCCGGGTCCGGAACAGTGAGCCTTGGCTAAGGGCCTATCTAGAGGAGAGGGACAGAAGCTAGGAACGTCAAAGCCCCAACAAGGGAGTAAAGACTTGAGGCGGCCTGGTGGTTCGGGGACAACTGCCCCATTTGATTGATGATGCAAAACACCTGCAAGGTGTGGGCATGGCTGTAGGGGAGGTATGGAGGCGATGATTAGCCCATAAGGTAATGGGTGCCTTGGGCCAGAAGGGCCCACCTAAAGGGGGCGATCAGTGCAATTAGTGGGATCAGAGACAGGATCTGCTGACGGGAATAAATCAAGGCATACTCTAAAACCCGTGGGCCACCTCCCTTTTCAATCTATTAATAAGAACAAGGTGTGGCAGGAGAGAAGTAAAGGAAGGGTTTCTCACAGACTGAGCTGGACAGGAACTCACTGCCACCATGGGGCATCGCAGCTACCCCTGGAGCCCAATCCTGTTACAGTTTCCAAATTATAACTGTCCCCACTGCCCCTTTCCCTGACAGTACTTTGTCCCTGCTGCCTGTCTGGCTCTTAATATACTACATTTACCTGAAACCAAGATGGCTTCAAATTTAAGATCCCACCCCCACCCAGTAATTAGATGTATACATGTAAAAATTATAAATTTGTTGTATGTTTCCAAGTATAGCATCTAATTACTGGGGAGTCATCTTAAATTTGTCCCCCCAGAGCAGTGGAGAGAGGCAAGGTGTGCCTCTGACTGCCCTCCTGTCACTTTCCCCCATGCTTCTCCACCCTCCCCATGCCAGTGCCTGCCCCCTGCTGCCCCCATGCCTGTGCTTTCCTTCCCCCCCTCCCTGCCATTTGTCCCCCTTTCCCAGGTGCCTGCCCTGCACAACCAGCTCCTCCCACTCCCTGCATCCTTCTGGGAGATAGCTGTGGCTCCAGGGCAGTCAGCAGCAGTGGTGAGCCTGTGTCTGGCCTAGCCTGCCCCCCAAAAAGCTGCAGTTCTGCTTCACAGTTCTGCTGCCCTGCACATTTGGACAGTTTTTTCTAGGGACAAGTCTCCCTCATGTGATTTCAGACACAGCATTACATGAAAGGCTATGTCACAAATATTCCTATCTCTCATCAGAGATTCCATCAAGTTCCCAGAAGCAACAGTTCTTATTTCATCTCTTTAGTTTACTAAGACATTAATTTGTGCTTCCTCCTGTTGTTTGCCTGCATGTAAAACAACAATCTGAGCCTTTCAAGGGTCTCACTCTCTTTTTTGGTAGGCAGTACTCCTTAAATTTGAACAGTAATATACTTAACTACATAGTTTGGCTTTCTTTGAAGGTAAACATGTCATAAACTGCAATGGTTTTCTCCCCAACAATATGCAAGAAGGTAGTTGATTTGAGTTTGCCATTTTTCTCTTCTGCCCTGTGGCTGCTAGGTACTACTCAAACCTTTGTCTTAATACCCTCAGTCATGTGCTGTATTGCCTGACAGTACAAAAGCAGGTGGAGGTTGCAGTACTTCCATGACCAGCTGTCCATTTACTTAGACTATAATGCTAGGAACACAAATTACACATGAGCTGGAATAAGTGATTAGAAACCAGTTCAAATCTGTAACACAACAGAAGTTTAGTGCACATAAATTGCTTTGCTGGCCAAAACCAGTTTAAGATAAACCTGGATGGATTATCAAACTTAACTGATTTAGGTTCAATCAGTTTATTGAATTTCTGTCCCAGATCCCCTCCAGATTAAGGTTAACTCACTGTCCCCCACCATCCCAGGATGCTGTGCACTTCTCCCTTGAAAGGTGGGTGGGCTAGCCTTGGCCCAAGCTGTCTGCTCCAGCTGAGCAGGAAGGCGTGCTTTAGCCACCCCCCATCTTCTGGCCTGGGCTACTGCAGGCATGTGGTGGCATTTCCAGAATCAAAAGTGAAGTGTTCACTTGCTTATCAGTTCTATCTATGCAGCTTAGGCTAACCTGCGAAGCCTGAATCAATTCAGTCTCAGACTTTTTAACTGTCTGTACTTAGCCTAAGCGTACAGGAAGATCCCTTACGGAAGCCCTTTTCCTTCCATGTGGCTGTATCAGAATCATAGAAAGTCAGGGTTGGAAGGGACCTCAGGAAGTCATTTAGTCCAATCCCCTGCTCAAGGCAGGACCACCCCAACTAGTTTATCCCAGCCAAAGTTTTGTCTAGCTGGGTCTTGAAAACCTCCAAGGATGGAGCTTCCACCACCTCTCTGGGTAACCTGTTCCAGTGTTTTACTAAAATCTTTGTTAGAAAATTCTTCCTAGTATCTAACCTAAACTTCCCTTAATGCAACTTAAGACCATTGCTCCTTGTTTTGTCATCTGCCACCACGGAGAACAGTCTAGTTCCAGCCTCTTTGGAACCCACTTCAGGTAGTTGAAGCCTGCTATTAAGTCCTCTCTCAGTCTCCTTTTATCTAGACTAAATAAGCAACAAGTGTTGCTTCACTTATTCTCAGCTTCCAACTTCTGTCTCAGTTTGGATCTCAAATTTCTTCAAGTTCTTTCTCATTCCCCACTCCTGACACCATGAAGTCACCACCAGGTTCAATAAATACAGACATACAGTGAATGAGAAAAATTAATAATAAACTTTAATTGTGGAATGGTAGGCAACCTCTCCACAGATCCTTTGCCTGGCTCTAACTTAACTGAGGGACCATCTTCCAATGTCCAATTTTTGTCGTCTAAGTAAGAGAATGTCTCTGGCCAAACAAAACAGCTGCACAGGAGAAAACACTAATTCCCTGCTACAAACAAGATCACCAGTCCCCAACTGAGTGGGCAGCCCAGCGCCTTTCCAACTGCAAGATCCTGGGGTGGCGGGAGAGGGGAGGTGGGGAGAGACTGCTGGATCCAGCTCTGGGCATTGCCCCCTTGCTCCAGCTCCAGCTCCAGCATGATCACCACCAATTTGCCCATTCTTAACCTGAGGAGCTTGCTCAAATCCAAGCAACTGAGCACACAAGTGGGGCAACACACCCCACCCATGCCTGCATGCACGGGAGGAACAGGCGGGTTATTCCCAGGTGTTCTGGGCTTGGGTAGAGTTCTCACTACATGAAACAAGCAGATCCAGGTGGGCCAGATCCACCTAAGCCAGGCACCACCATGGTGCAGCCCATGATCACCAGCAAGCTGCCTGGCCACAGATTGAACTCAATCCCCAATCCCTAGCCCACATGGCGTGGACACGTGCGCACAGATATGGGACAGGCTGCCAGCAGGGAGGGAGGGAGAGAAGCAGGACAGGGGGAAGAGGGCTGCCCATTCTTGGGCTCAGGAAGCAGGTATGGAGTTGGGAGAGCTTTCCTCCCTCCCTGCTGACAGCCCCAGATCTGGTGTGGGGTGCAGGGCTGGGGAGAGGAGTAGTTCAGCAGCCTACTTGGAGGCAGCTGGAACACACCCATCTGCTGGCCAGGGCTTGTGTAGGCAGGCCCCATGCGTGCCCCCCCCCCCCCCCCCAGGCAAATGTCTGTTGAGTTGGGGGTGGGGCCAGGGAGGGAGGATCTAACTCATGGTGCTTTATGTAAACATCTGTAGGCACCCTAAATTATAACTTCAATTACTACAGGGTAGAGTTCAAAAAATAGCACCAGCTGCTCTGCAGACTTGGTTGCTGCTGTACTGCAGGCAGCACAGCCACTGAAGCTGACTTTTGTGTGGCTGCCAACCAGGATGCTCAAGTCCTCAAATATGGCTCTGAGAAAACTCCTTTGTGCCACATGGTTGCCTTTCAGTGCAAGTCATGTGCTTGGATTTTGGTTGGTGGCTCCTACTGTTTTGCCTACCTGGCTCCAGAAAGAGCTCCACTTGCTTTTTACCCTTTTGTGAATGAAAGATGTCTACTGTACTCTAAAGTTGTGGTAAGGTTCAACCTACTCTGAACAGTAGTTCATATGGCTATGTGGTAATATCTGGGGAAGGCTTATCAGAAAGAATGAGCTAACATCATATTGTTAAAAAGCAACAATCATTCAGGCATCAGAACCATTGCACAGAAGATCCCTGCCTCCCCTAGAGTTAGTGAGATGCCCTTCCCCCACGAGGAGAACTTTTTGTTTCAATTTCCCTTCTCCCAGCTTGTCTGTTAAATTCTACTTACTTGCAACCTCTGCTTTTGCGGGAGGTGAAGCCCCCTACTTTAAACTAACCAGAGTGTCAGAAGTAAATGCTTGTCAGGCAGAGATAAGATTAAAAAAATCAGTCATACAGGTCAAAAACGAGATGAGAGTAATTTGAAGCCATTTTGGTAACAGTATAATCATGTAAGTTTGGAGTGTAATTTTGATTAACTGTACCTGATCATAGCCACAAAGTTAGTGTTATAGCTTATTCTCATTTGTATACCAGTACAGCAGAAGTAGCACAACTACTGCATGCAGACAAGCTTTAAAAATATAGGCCAGTACATGCTGAGGTGAAAATAATTGGATGTGGACCCAACAAGGGGTAGAAACCCAGAGAGTGTCTTTGGAGTGATTTGAAGGGTAGCAACTTAGACCTGAATCTGTAATATGGGATGGCAACAAAAAGGCCAGTGAAAAATGAAATAAGGTTGGTAGTCTGGTGGTAATGCAGTCAGACCTGCAATGTTGCTTTCTTTTCTAGTTTCTGATTTGGAAGATGCTAACCAAATGAAGGAAGGTCAGAGAAGGTTAACTATGTAACATGATCAGAGTCTTAGTGGGACTGTCTAAAGGAAAAATAAAAGCTGAATAGGTATAGCCTGGGTAAGAGAACAAGTATAAACTGGAAGGATGAGAAAGGAATCAAGCCTGCAAAAATTTGAAGGGCATAAATACCAAGAGGGGGGGAGGTGTCTATTTAATTTGCTATGTAGAGGCATAACCAGAAGTAATGGAATTAAATTAAGCAAGGGAAATGTAGGCTGAATGTTAAGAAAAAATTTTATAATGGTGAGATGTAATTTGTGGAGTAGTCTCAAGGGAAATGCAACACCAACAAGACTGGAGAAATATTTATGAATATACTGTAAGGAAAATCCTGAATAGTCAAGGAGATGGAAATTTTTATATTACACCATTCAATCTATCATTCTATAATAAGCGCTCTAAAAATAAAGCCATATACAGCTAGTGATAGAAATAGATACCTAATGGAGGGAGGTTATAAAGAAAATTTGAAAGATAGGAAATACTCAGCAAGACAGTGTGGTTCAGAAGGTTTATCCCCCAAATTGCTTGGAATAAACATGTTGGTCTCAAATGACAAGGGTTTAGAGAATGTATAATGCCTGGCCACTGGCATTTTATACCTACATGAATTTCATCCTATCGGGCACTCAAGAATTTATCTATATGTTTAATTTTAAGCATGATTGTGTAACTTCGTAGGAAGTTTAGCATGACATTCAAGACATGACAACTCTGTGACTGGATTCTCAGCCTCACTGCTAAGTAGCTCCATTCACACTCCACACCCACTAACACGCCATGTGCCCCAACAACTCCATATACACTCCCAAAACGAGATGTAAGGACAGTCTGAAAGGTGACCCCGGTACCATATTCAAGACCTGAATTTTCAACATGCTCAAGTTTGGTAGTTTCAGTGTACTCTTTGCCTTATCTAATTTTCAGAGCTTGGTGACAAAGAATTCAGGTAATGTTCTATTCAGCAGCCATACCCTATTACCTCTTATCCTTCTTACTAAACATGTGGGGCTTTGACTATACAATGATTACCGCCTAGAGAAGAGAATCAAATTCCTCATGTGTAGCATGGCTGATGCAGGTGGATCAAGTGTGTGGGGTTTATTTCCTTAGCAGCAAAACTGAGCACCTTGCCTTTGTGATGTAGACATGCCCCTTGTTTCCAGCAAACAAAGTCAATGAGAAGATCACAAGAAATATAGTAGCAGCTTCATTTTTCATGTCTACATATACAAGTATTGCTTATGCATGGTAGAGTAAATGCTACATGATCTGAAGGTCACTGCTAGACATGAGGAATTTGATTCTCTTCTCTAGGCTGTAATCATTGTATAGTCAAAGCCCCACGTGTTTAGTAGGAAGGATAAGAGGTAATAGGGTATGGCTGCTGTATAGAACATTGCCTGAATTCTTTGTCACCAAGCTCTGAAAATTAGATAAGGCAGAGAACCTGCAGAGTACTCATGGGATTCTACTTCAGTCTGAACCAGTGAACCAGTTCACGGGTTTTTTTTCCAAGTGGTTCATTCAATACCAGTGCTGAGAGTTTATGTGAACCTTCTGAAGGCTAACTATTATCCTGAACCTGAAGAAACAGTTCATTCAGTGGAATAAGAGAGAATGAACTGATTCTTTCTTGTATCCAGACTTTTGATGGTAAGTCTCTCAAGGGGAGAGGAGGCATTCATGACACTGCTGTAGCTTTGCAGCTGAGACGAGAATGGAAGTTCCAATGGAAAAGAATGCTGGCAAGTGTCTTTCATCTTTAGTAAATATATGTGTATGCACTCTCTGGAAACTTGAGTATAAAATCTGCTTTTCTACATAAACATTCCCTCCCCCACTTTTCACATATATATTATCTTTAATAGTTTGGAAGCCTGAGTGACCTGTTAGCATTATTTTTTGAAATTCAATAGCACTGAAGCATTTTGTCTTTTGGGAGAAAAAGCTACAGCTATAAAAAAACAACATAGAGTTTAGAAAACATCAAGAAAAAATGTGTATTCACTCTTAGACCTATCAACATTCAATTTATTCTGCAGAGAGTTAAGCATGTACTTAGCTTTCATTATCTGAGTAGTTCCACTGTTTAGTGGGACTATGCAGATGATCAAAGTTGTACACCATCTTAAGGGTTTGCAGTACTGGGGTCTTTGAGATAGCACAGATTTTATTTTTGTACAACACTATTATTTACCTTACACAGAATATAGGAGTGTTTGCAAAGGTAAATAAAATTATATTGTGATGGGCGCTTAAAACAGGAACATTAGATTCCACTCCAAGCTTTACCAAGGACAGTTTTGTCTCAGAAGATTCACATTAGCTCCAGTCCTGCAAGGCACGTGGTTAACTTTATGAAGCTGAATGGTTCTGTGGACTTCAGTGGGACTGCTGTAATACATAACATAGAACATGTGTAAGTTTTGGCAGGAAGCATGATGGCCTTAATTTTGGTGGGACAATACTTATCAAATCTTTAAAATTTATATTTACTTATCTTGTATGGGTTTGAGGGTGTACTGATGTTTCAAAAAGTACTTGGATAAAAGGTGCTGCATAGAAAGATGTAGAGATGTCTGGGGAAATTTCCACTGTGTATAGTCTAAGCGCTACTGGAATAAGAATCCACTTATTTCAGAGATATAATATATCCAGTATCATAGAGTTCTATCTAAACATTTTCAGTTTCAAATATTTTAAACTCTGAAACAAAGGAGTGCTTTTAGTAAGACTCTGTTGGGAGGAAGAGGACATTAGCTGGGAAATATTTCTACAACTTGGCATAATGGACTTTGATGATATTTAATTCAATGTTTACCTCAAAGGTAGCCTGTCCTTACACATACCTATAAAGAAAATAAATCTTTTTAAATACAGTACTTCTCAGTCAAAGAATTCCTGATGATGAAGATAGTGTCTTCCTAGGAGAGCTGTATTAGGGGCATATTTACCTATCATGGGCACTTTTGACTCTTAAAGGAACATAGATACCTGTTCCCATGTCATACAAAAAAGCTGGAAGGTGTATGTCACTCCTCCCACCCTTTCCTTTCAAAAGAGAACTTCATGTTCTTGAGGATTTTGTATTCCTTTAGTTTATGTGTGGGCTCCTTGTTTATGTAAGATGC
The DNA here is from genome assembly GCF_000455745.1 of Alligator sinensis. Taxonomy (NCBI): domain Eukaryota; kingdom Metazoa; phylum Chordata; order Crocodylia; family Alligatoridae; genus Alligator; species Alligator sinensis. The sequence goes on along the minus strand of NW_005842809.1, from coordinate 235,351 downwards.
CAGATAAAGATAAAAAGTTGTCAAGATGGATATCTCATTTTTAACCTATTACAACAAGCCAAGTGTCACTAGGGGCTTGTGTTCACTGACAAAAGAAGAGTGTGCTTTTCCCCCAAGGGATGAGTGATGTGGATTAGCTCTTCAGGTGTTAAAAACACCAGGGGACACAAGGCATTATAGTTAACCAGTGCTTTACCAGGCTGCAAACTATGCAAGGTCAGCCAAGGCAGGAACATAGTATTGGGCTTCTCTTGCTCTCTCTCAGTAAACACACACGCCTTATCTCAATTTAGGATTTTGCAATGTGTATAATATCCTGCTTGTAACAACAACACAATAATAATAGTAGTGTTTCAAGGAGTTAAGGCTAATCCTATGTTAGGCAATGAATAGGAGTCCAATGAGTAACCTGGGGTTACTATTTGCTAAGGATGAAAATCTTCCACACTCAGTCATAGCTTGGTGCCTTCACCATAGCTGCTAACTATAGCAGTGGAAATAGTGATGTGCGCTCAGGTCTGAAATAAATCTCCCCAATGCCCACATGACTTCTATAATCAACTATCAGACAGCCCCAATTTTAGTCACTCGTTTTATCAAGGTTATTGCTAGCCAGGGGGCAATGTGGCCTGACCTAACAAACTCTTGTGGCCTCAGCAAGAAGCTGGTGTCTATTGTATGATTAATTTGGTCACTACCCACTGATCCAGGGATACAAGATTGAGATTGGTCAGAACCTTCCTTTGTTTCTGTGACAAAAATATTTCTTAGGGGATGAAGTTATCGGCCTCACATCCAACTCTCAACCCTGGAGGGCTGGGGAACTATTTGTTTTGTTTGGCCTCTACTGTTCAACCTGTCAGGCATAAATGAAGATACAGGGGCAGAGCTCTTGCCAGCACAGTTGACCAGATCACGGGGGTTCCTGAGTAGTCCCACCATGACAAATAAGTCTTATGATCAGCAAGTCAAAAATAAGGATTAAAAAAGCTTGAATGATCCTATTGTTCTTTCAGAACTGTTGACATGTTTACTTACCTAATCTATACAATTTTTAACTCTCGTGACTGCATCTGTGGTATAACAATGCAAATAGGTAAAGCAAGTACTGCTTTTGGAAGGTCCCCTAAATATGGAACTTGAATTATCAGCACTAAACAATTCACTTGGAATGGCAACATACTGGATGCATCTACACAGGATGCCTTACTCAAGATTACTCAAAAATACTGCGCAGATAAGGATCTCCCAGCCCTGGCTCCAAGGTCATGGAGCCAGGGCTGGGAGATAAGAATCTCCCATCCCCCATCCCCCTTTCTCAGATTATGGAGCAGGGGCGAGGAGCTCCCTGCTGCTGGGGCAAAGGGACATTGTACCCACCTGGGCTCTGGTGGCGGAGCCCACCCTGGCAGCAGGCAACTTCTGGAGACAGGGAGCAATGTCCCAGCCCCCACTAGGAGACTGCTGTCTCCTGGTCTGATGCTTCCTGCCAGTTCCTAAAGTAAACCCACCCTGGGTAGGCATGAGCTAAATCTGCCCACTCTAGAGCTAAACCCACCTTGCACAGGTATCTACATATGTGGGGAAGCTGAAGCAGATTTGCTGGTCATGGCAGCAGTCTGCTCCTGCCCCTGCCAGCCCTGCACCAGCCCCCTGCAGCAGCCAGGGGGAGCTCTAGGCTCTCCCTGGGTGCTAGCACAGGAGCTGGCAGGGAGCACAGGGCCAGAAGACCACTGTCTCCTGGTGGAGGCTATCATTGCTCCCCTGCTCCCAGGAGCTGCCTGTTGCTGTGGCGGGCGCCAGCCCTGGAGCCTGGATGGGGACAGTGTCCCCCTGCCCCAGCAGCAGGGAGCTCCTAGCCCCTGCTCCATGATCTGAGAGAGGGGGATGGGAGATTCTTATCTCCCAGCCCTGGCTCCATGACCGTGGGGCTGGGAGATTTTTATCTGCACAGTAATCTCATGTAGATGTGCCTAGTATGTTGCCATTCCAAATTAGGAATTTACTCTAGAGTAAACCCACCCCAGAGCATTTGTACATGTAGACATGTCCACTGAACATTCTCATATACGGGTAGGAATCATGGAAGAGTAACAGATCTACCCATCGGGAGATAAATAGGCTGCAATGTGAATGCCTGAACTAGATTTCAAAGTAAGGTGTCTCATATAATGAACAAGCTATGCTGAGATCTTTGAGCACTTGTGCAAATAAAGCAGAGAAGAAAGTAGACATATTTTCTCTTCTGTGTGAGAATGCTGGATAACCAGTTTCCTAAATAAGCACTGTCAACTCAAACAGACTTTTTGCATCATGTTAATGACTGAAGCAGAAGCCTTGCTAATTGACAACTTGAACAAGCTAAAGGAATTTGCCCAGAATAGAATAGGTTGGTGATGTGACCTCTGTACTGTGCATCTGGCAATGCAAGAAGCATTCTGCTAATAAACATGTAAGCTTTGCCAAGGGTGGGCAACTTGTATCACAGGTGCCACCATGCAGAAAGCTGGATTTCCATGGCATACTCTGCTTTTGAGCTCTGCTGAGAATATCAGCAAGCATCTGAGTGCTGATTTAGTGCAAGATATTTGTAGATTAGAAACTGGACTAAAAAATCATTTCACATGAAGCATTTCATCAGGCAGTAAACTTTTCTTGATCACTGCTAACTTGGTCTGAATCTGAGCTAATGACCTAGGTGTGAAAGATTTCATAGATTGTTTATGATCAATCTCTTCATCCTTTGGAAGTACCTTTTCTTTTGTGTTTAGAGTGAACAGAGTTAATGTTGCATTTAACAGCAACTTCAATTTTATATAGTACTCTCTTGTGGCAAAATATTTTTATGAATGAATACTTGCTAGGATTCTAGTGTTTAAAAATGTATTTCTTGATTCAGAACTGCATTGCAACTACCACAAAATGCTGCCCATGAAATTCCTGCACCATTTGAAGTCGAAGGGAGTTTTTCCATTTACTTCAGAGGGGGCGACATTCACCATGTATTTTTAAGTTGGTCATTATTTCCTGTGTCACTATTTCCAAAAGAGAATGATAGTATAAACACACACACATGAAAATACTTTGTATGTGTAAAAGTCAGTAAACTTTTAACAGTTATACAGAAAAGTTTAACCACTTTCTCAATAAGTGCATGAGTTGGTAGCAGAACTAGGAATCAAATTCAGGAGTTTTGCTTCTCAGTTCTATAGCAAGTGTTCTCTGTCCACTAGGCAACACTTACTCCTTCTTATAATCTAACATCTCATTAGTAGATTAAAAAATCTAGCAATTTGTTAGGGAGAGTCTCTTGAGCTATCCAATGAGAGATGTCGGAGGCTCATTTTCTAAAATGTTGCATAACTTAACATTAGGAAAAAACCCAGAAAACTGAAGCTGTTGATGGTGCTACCTCTAGCCAAGTTTTCATCAAAGGCTGCTTACAGATGTTTAAAAAAAAAAAAGCACTTTATCAGAAGAAGCAGAACGTTAGTCCAGCCCAGCTCTGCAGCATCTCTATTAGGGGTGTGTGAAGCACGCCCTATTCAATTCGGATTTGGCCTGAATCAGGGACAGTGATTTGATGAATTGATTAGGATCACTGTCCCTGATTTGATTTGGCCGAATCTGAAGACTCGATCCTGATTTGGAGAATCAGAGATTCGGACACAAACACAGCTTTAAAAGTTTTTTCTACATACCTCGAGGTACCAGGCATGTCTTGTGAATGCTGCAATGCTGAGGCAGATAGAGTATCCCACAGGAGTGCGGGGGGGCCCTCCATGTGCTTGGCGGTGAACCTGGAATTGGACCAGAAGTACTTCCAGTCCACTTCCGGGTCTGCCAGGGAGCACGCTGGGGGCCTCCCCCCCCGTGCCTCCCTGGCTCAATGATCAGGTGCAGGGTGACCCTGGATGCTCCCCCAGACACAGGAAGTACCAGTTGCCTCTGGCGCGCTCCTCGGGAGACCTGGAAGTGAACCGGAAGCGCTTCTGGTCCACTTCCGGTTCTGCTGCTGAGCACGCTGGGGAGCCCCCTGTGCTTCTGTGGGACGCTCCATGAGCCCCAGCAGCACAGCGCTCACAAGCCCCTGCTACCTAGAGGTATGTAGAAAAAACATCTAAAGCTGTGTCTATGTCCAAATCTCTGAATCTCTCAGAATCAATTTGGAGGGTTTCGATTTGATTTGGAGAGATTAAAGGGTCCTCTGATTTGATTCAGTGGAGATTCAGCCTGATTCAGTAGCCAAATCTCTCTGAATCTGAATCAAATCAGGAACAGAAGCTCGCACAGCCCTAATCTCTATAGATCAGTCACTTCAGCAGGGCTTTTTTGGTGCTTTTATCTAATTGCTGATTGAATCAGCTAGAATAGTGACATGGGTGGGGGGGGGAATCAAACCAAGCTCTGATTTGATTCAGTGGAGATTCAGCCTGATTCAGTAGCCAAATCTCTCTGAATCTGAATCAAATCAGGAACAGAAGCTCGCACAGCCCTAATCTCTATAGATCAGTCACTTCAGCAGGGCTTTTTTGGTGCTTTTATCTAATTGCTGATTGAATCAGCTAGAATAGTGACATGGGTGGGGGTGGGAATCAAACCAAAAAAACAACCCCCCCCATCAACAATGGCACCAATAACTTGTTTATGGAACTTGCTCAGACTGATTCCATTGACTCCTTTTTCCTCATTTTTGCTTATGGTTGAATTTTGTTATTTCATGTGTCACCATATTAATAAAATATCCTAAAAAAATACCATTTCTGGTTAATTTTATATAGAAGGACAAGTACAATTTCCTCCTTAAGACATTGGCCAAATAATATATGTTCAAGATGTGATACATCTTCACTCTCCCATACTTTTAATTGCTTTAGAACTGATGAATGGCCTGAAAACCTGCAGTATCCAATCAGTGAGTTATACCTCATCTTAGATTTTGATATGAAAGGCCTTCCTTGGCAGCCCTAGTTCTTTGTTTGCCTTGTTAGCATTTAAACTGATTGGTAGGTTTAATACTGAGATGGGTTTGGTGTTTGTAAAAACCTACTTGGGTATGTTTGGTTCTCTGGTGTAAGAGCAATGGGTACTGCATTTTGGACACATTTACATGTGTCACTATGGTGATATTGTTACTACACCATGATTTAGTACTTCCTTTCTTTCTACCAAAAGGAAGTACCAAACCACAGTGCAGTAACAGCCCATAATGCGCCATACATGTGGCATATGGTTATTTTAGCAGCTATTTCGCCACAGTGGTGCACTATACCGGGGGGAGCATGTCACTATGGCAAAGTGGTTGCAGGTCGTGTGTAGACGCCTATGGACGCTATGTCACCATAGCATCACATGTAGATGTGGCCTTCTTTGTTTAAATGTAGAGAGATTCCATATGGGAGGCAGAAGCACTAGCATTTCCATGCTGTTAAAAAAAGTGTGCTAAGCCTGACCGTCAGCCACTAGGCTGAGGGTAGTTGGGTCTCTCCATGCTCATTAAGCATTTAATATCTTTGAAAATACCAGCTGTGCTGTCTGTAGGTGAAGACCTGTTAATGGGGAAACAACCATTAATTATTGCAAAGGTTCTTTAATCCTCTATATCCCACTAGTAGGCTAAGTTTGGGGGCACCAAAGTAAATTAATTCCCCTGAAAATTGGTCTACAGCTCGACCCTGATCAGAGTTAGGCACATATAAAGAACACTATGCAATCAGGTAAGGTGAAAAAGATATATATATTATGAAACAAATCCACAATAAAACACCCATTCAACAACTACCCGACACAATTCCTGTAACACCTGAACCACAACACACAAAATCAAGCCCACAGCAATGACATGGTTGCAAATTCCATTTAGCCTAAGGCCCATCAATAGTTAACAATGAACTATACTGTAATGATAATGACAATTTGGTTGCACTAGGTGGCAGGCAGGAGCACTCTCAAACCTAGTCAGCAGGGAAGCCTGCTAACAGCTTCTGAGGATTTCTGGCTTCTCCCTTCACAAGGTACTCAGGAACAGGGTGGGGTAATACAGTACCCAACTGTGGTAGAGGTCAGACAGGTCAAATGCAGGTAGGACGACTCCTTCCATCAGACGGTCCTCGAGCTCTACACTACACTCTCTAAGTGTTTCAC
>NW_005842809.1:224082-229176 GCF_000455745.1 Alligator sinensis | reverse complement strand
CCCAGTCGTTCTCTACCCTCCACAGCCACTAATCTAATGTTGGTCATAAGTACTCAGATTATCTCTCTAGCTGAACCCCCACTCTAATTCCCAGACAGAGAGAGCAAGAGAGCCCTGGCTCCATCCCTAGGTCTGTCGACAACCAGAAAAAGCCGCTACGGACTCCAAAGAGCCTGCTGACCCTGCACTGGACAGTCTTTGATAATGGCCAAATCATGCCACCTGTCCATCAAATGGAGATCCAGTCATTAATCTCTGAGCATTGTCAATCAAAGTCAATCAAAGTTAGGACCATACAAATCAAACTATCACAATAACCCATAATAACTCATTAGCATAACGGTCCTAACTGCCATGTTCCCCTGGTTAACGAAACAAATAACTTGGGTCCAAACAAACAACTCCCTGCACATGCTCAGCTCTTAAAAGTAGGCCATGACATCACTGAGGTCAGAAGGTTCCGTGTATCGAAGGTTCCAACCTCTAGTCATCCCATGCATACGTCAACACACTAGGACTCCACTGTTTTATGCAGGTTTTGGGTACAACTTCTCAAAAAACTAGAACATGGTTTTTCTCAAAATGTGTTCCTTTTGCACTGAACATTTTTGACTCACCTCAGTTTTGGTACTTCTTTTTATAGATTTATTAACCCAAAGGAGAACCTCATTTTGCACTTTTGCTGCCTCTGACAGTGAATTAAAGGTACAGTTATAAGCCCAAGAAAGACAGCAGTAAACCCTTCTTTTTTTTATTTGGTATTTGTATTATGGTGGTAACTAGAAGTCTCAACCAAGTTTGAGGGCAAACGGGATGTGTCTACACATGCATTAGATCCAGGAGCAGTTTACTCATGAGGAAACTACTCGCAAGTAAACACTCCCAGGCAGGCATCTACATGTGTAGGGAGTAGCAGTTTTGCTACTAATGGCAGCAAACTGCTCTCACTTCCTGGGGCCCTGCAATGGGCCCCTGCCACCCCAGGGGGAGCTGCAAGCTCCCCCTGGTTGCTATCCTAGAGGCTGGCAGGGAGCACCAGGCCAGGGATGGGACATTGCTTTCTGCCCCCAGGAGGCCACTTGATGCCAGGGCAGGAACAAATTTCTCCTGCCGTAGCAGCAGGGAGTTCCTAGCCCCAGCTTCCTGACTGGGGCAGGAGACTTGGAAAGAGCTGCAGGGGAGGGACAGGTCCCAGCCCCCTGCCCTGATCCACTGGTGGGGCAGCTAGCAGCAAGCCCCCAGCTGAGCAGGGATTTCTTGCCTAGCCAGGGGCTTGCTACTAGCTGCCTCACTGGTAGATTGGGGCAGGGGGTTGGGACCTGCCCCACCCCTGTAGTTCTTTCCAAGCCCTGCACCTCGATTGACTGATCAGGGTGTGGGGCTGGGACCTGCCCCTGACTGGGACAGTTCCCAGCCCTTGCTCCACAATCGTGGGTTGGGGCTGGAGGACCTGTTCCCTGCTCAGCTCTGTAATTGCAGAGCCGGGTAGAGAACGGGCTGCAGAGCTTGTTCCCTGCTCAGCTCCACAATCATGGAGCTGGGTGAAGAACAGGCTCCACAGCCCCTGTGAGCAGGGAGCTCTCAGCACCAGCACCATGATCACAGACTGGGGATGAGAGCTCCTTATCTCCCAGCAGCAGTTCAGCAGTCGCAGGGCCAGCCTTGGGAGACAGGGATTTCCCAGCCCCTGCTCCCTGATCGCAATCTTGAAGTGGGGGACTTGGAGCTCCCTGCTGCTGGGGCAGGGAGACATAATCCTTGCCTGGGCTCTGGTGGTGGAGCCCACCCCAGCAACAGGCAACTCCCAGGGGCAGGGAGCAATTTCCCACGCCCTGGTGGACAGCTGACTGGGAGCATATGTCTACATGACACAGTAACTAATCACAACTAAATTTCCTGCTTGCATTTACAGATAGCATATTTATTTGCAATTAGTGAAGTTTGCTTCACAGTAAGCATGTGCATGTGTAGATGCATGTGCTTACTGCGCAGTAAATTATGCTACTTCACAGTAAAGTGTCTCGTGTAGACATACCCACTGAAACTCTGAGACATACTCTCTAGAGGACAGTTTTTCTTCTGAGGAAATATCAATCTAAATACATGAGGCAAAGGACAAGAGAAATATGTACATGGAATTTATGCACAGAATTAAATGACTTGCCTTTAAGGCAGTGGGTATCAACCTTTTCAGAGGCTGAAGAGCAGCTACCTAGCTCTCCTGCCTACTGGGAGGAGCAGCTACCTAGCTCTCCTACCTATTTTAGAGTTATCCAAAAGCCTCAATGCAGGAGGCACATTGTGCCACAGCCCTTCCCAGACTGGCTGTACACAGGGTATACAGGGCAGTTTTACCTGGGGGCAGTTTCACCTTGTTGATAAGCATTGAAGTTAATCAAGGCAGTACCAACAGTGGTTCTCAACCGGGGATGCTGCCTCCAGGTATAACTGCTCTGTGTACATTCTGCACAACAGCCTGGGAAGGACTGTGGCACATATGCCTCCTGCATTAAGGTTCTCGGATAACTCCTAAAGTAAAACAGAAGAGCTGGGTAGACGTGTAGCCCTTCCTGGCCTGGCCCTGGCATGCTTCTCTTGGAAACAGAGACACATGGATGGAAGAGTCCACCCGCCTGTATCATTGCACCCTGAGGGAGTCTTGTGGCACTCTGGTTGAAAGGCATCTTAGGCACTTGTGCTCTAAGATGGAAGTCTGTAACAGAGCTGGGTATCAAACCCAGCTCAGTGCTTTAACCACAGGAGTAGCTTTATCAAAGTGTAGAAAAGATTAAGAATAAAGGTCAAATAAAGCATGCAGTGTAAATAAAACAAATTTGCTTCTCTATGCACTCACTCATCCCACTGGCTGTCATGGCTCTTGAAGAGGTGAATCTTTTTATGAATCTCAGTCAACCTGGGCTCTTTCAGATCAGCTCAAGATGCATTTTCAAAAGGAAGAAGAGTCCATGAAGAACAAGCAAAGGGAATTCAGTTTTTTTAAGCCACCTTCTTTTGTGCTTCATCTTTAATCTGGAGGAATTATCTCTAGAGGTGGGGAAAGCAATTTCATTTTCCATATTTACTCCATGCTTTTCTTTCTTCCAAGGTTGCTAAGTTACTGCTAATTGCATGGATGGTTTCATGATTTGTACAGATGAACTGGATATGACTTCCCCAATAGTTTCATGTATTAATATTTTGTAAATATATATATATATATAAGTTTATATATATATATATATATATATATATATAAAATTATGCCATAAATTACCTAGTGTATGAAAATTAGGTGCTATTTGCATCTTTCCACTGTCTGCCTCCTACTAGTTTATCATATTAAATACAAGTTACTTGTCTTCACTGTCAAGGAACTTCACAGCCTATCACTTTGCCATCTATCATCTCTCATTCAGTGTTAGAAGTCTGACTTTCACCTCTGATTAGTCTATAATCCTACTCTTCAGTGCTCTCTTCTTATATTTTCAACAGTGCCTTCATATTCTCCCCTTTACTACCCTACTTGTGTGGGGAAGTACCCTGTGTAAATACACACTAATCTACTTCGCTCTTTTATGTCAAATCCTTCCTTTAAAATCTCCTTTGCCAGGCCAAAAAATTTTGACAATGTTTAGGCAGCTGGCATACTGAGAACCCTGCCTGGGGCAGGGATGTTCTTGTTCTGTTTGTACAGAGCTTAGCACAATAGCAGCCTAGTACATGCCTGTGCTTCCTGAATGCTACAGTAATACAAATATTTGGTATCTGAATGAGTTATTTAAGGGGCTCTTACTTCTTTGCAGTGCTGTTGATCCATTGTGGTAGACATTGAGAACTAGATGATGAATTTAACTAGAAACCGTCTCAGACTCTCTTTCACTCTTGTACAGACTATTTCAACCTTTAATTCTGTCATTGTCTGTGCTTAGCACTTTGATACTTCCTGGCTGGCAAGAGATGGATGAAGCCTTGGCTTGTGCCATTCTATTTCCCCCACTAAACATAGTGTTCAACTGAGTGAAATGTAAAAGAATTAACAAACATTATAAATGTTATCAAGTAACTGTTATTGAATTTGAAGCACTACTAGTACAACAAGTAAGACTTTTCAATATAATGTTTTCTTTCTATTAACCTGCTAATTTTATGCTGCCAAAGTAGGTGCAGTTTTAAAGTTGGAGCTTTATTTAACTACATATAAATACAAGGGAAAAAAAAAAGAACAGAAAAATAAAGTCCCACAAACAGAGCTTACACATGAACTATTTTGGAGGGCACCAAACTCAACCATTATACACACATATAACTCATTACATCTGCCCTGTTAGACCTTATGAACAAATTCCTTCAGTTCTTAAGGGGATCAAGGGGCAGGTAAAGAAAGCTTAGACAATTCTTTGATTGTTATGCCGCCCATTTGTAAATGTGATGTACTATTACTTGAATGTTCATAACATTCAGACCACCCATTTTGCAGTAGCGCACCTGTTCCACAAATGCTCGACAGTTGTTCTAAAGTTTCATAATTTCATAGTAGTTAGGTGTCAGAAGGGACCTAAATAGATCATCTAGTCTGACCCCACCCCCGGCACTGGTCGGAGCACACGCTGGGATCACATTACCCCAGACAGGTGTTCATCCAACCTCTTTTTTAATTTACCCAAGGTAGGAGTGAGGACCACTTCCCTAGAAAGTTGGTTCCAGATCCTAGCCACCCTAACAGTGAAATAGTGCCTCCTAATCTCTAACCTGAACCTATTCTCCAGCAGCTTCTGGCCATTGTTCCTCATCACCCCAGGTGCTGCTGGGGGGAATAGGACCCTTCCTATTTGCTGCTGTTCTCCCGTAACAAGTTTGTAGGCAGCCACCAAATCTCCCCTCAGCCGCCGTTTGCTGAGGCTGAACAGGTTCAGGTCCCTCATTCTCTCCTCATAGGGCCTGCCCTGTTGCCCTCCAACCAAGCTGGTGGCCCTCCTCTGAACCCTCTCAAGGCAGGCCACATCCTTCTTAAAGTGTGATGCCCAGAACTGGACACAGTACTCCAACTGAGGCTGGACCAATGTCGCGTAGAGGGGGAGTATCACCTCTCTGGAC
>NW_005842809.1:209666-223621 GCF_000455745.1 Alligator sinensis | reverse complement strand
TATTAATGAGAATGGGGTGAGAGACAGTGTCAAAGGCCTTCTTAAAGTCCAGAAAGACTACGTCCATGGTGACACCATCATCCAGGGATTTAGTTACCTGGTCATAAAAGGCCATCAGGTTGGTCTGGCAGGACCTGCCTTTGCTGAACCCATGTTGCTTTCCCCTGGGCATGATCTCCCCTGCTGGCCCCTCACAGATGTGATCCTTGATAATTTTTTCAAAGATTTTCCCCAAGACCGATGCGGGGCTTATGGGCCTATAGTTTTATGGGTCCTTCTTTCTCCCTTTCTTATAAATGTGGGACCACATTAGCTAGTTTCCAATCTCTGGGCACCTGGGCCATGGACCATGATTGCTCGTACAGCCAGGACAAGGGCACAGCAATGACCCCTGCCCGCTCTCTCAGCACCCGTGGGTGGAGGGCATCGGGGCTCGCAGATTTAAAAACATCCAGCCCTTCCAGAAGATCCCTAGCTACATCTGCGCAGACCCGAGGCCTGGCAGTGCTATCCCCAAGATTGCCCCTACCTGTGGTGGGAGAGCTGTCCTGGTCCCTGTCCAAGAAAACAGAGGCAAAGAACTTGTTAAAAAATTTGGTTTTCTTACCTGGTGGCCCCTCTCTTCCATTGGGTGTATGCCTCCCTTTTGGCCCTCAGACATTCTCGAATGCCTTTGCTGAGCCATGGGGGTTTCAGAGCACTCTTACCCCACTTCTTTCTCTCGGGGACTGTCACACTCTGAGCCTGAAGGATCATCCCCTTAAGGTATGACCATCCCTCGTGGATTCCCATATCCTCTACTTTTTGGACCCTCAGTGCCTCCCCCACTAATCTCCTAAATTCGTTGAAGTTGGCCCTTCTGAAGTCAGGGGTTTTAGTCTTGGTATAAGCCCTCAACACCCAGCGCTGGATGGTGAATTCCAGCAGGTGATGATCACTGTCACCCAGGTGGTCAAGGACCTGCAGTCCCTTCACCAGGTCGTCCCCAGTAGCCAAGACCAGGTCCAGCAAGGCATCTCCCCTAGTGGGGCTGTGCACCTCCTGCATAAGGTGGAGGTCCTGTATTTCAGCTATGAACCTACACAAATGGTCAGACCTGGCTGACTGCTCCTCCCAGCAGATATCTGGGTAGTTTCGGTCCCCCATGACAATGACATCCCTAGACCCAACTGCCTCCATAAGCTGTAGTGAGAAATCCTGGTCCAACTCAACCCCTTGGCAGGGTGGTCTACAGTAGACACACACCGTAAGGTCCCTTTCGCCTTGCCCCCCTTGAAGTTTGACCCATAGTGCCTCTGTGTGACCTTCCTCTGTCCCAAAGCTAATTCTTGATGATGTGAGTTGCTCTTTGACATAGAGGGCAACCCCCCTGCCTTTCCTCCCAGTTCTGTCCCTTCTATATAGTGTATATCCCTGAATGCCCACCGCCCAGTTGTGGGTAGGATCCCACCAGGTTTCTGTAAGGCCCACTAAGTCTGGATTCTTCCCTGCTATCAGAAGGCAAAGTTCCTCCTGCTTGCCCCCCATACTACATTCATTAGTGTACAGACATGTGAGGCCTCCTGAGAGTGTCGTACCTCCCCTTACTCCCAGGACTGCTGTGCCTGTTGTTGCTTACCTGGGTTTTTGTTTCTTTTGTCACCTTGCTATTTGGCGGAACATCCCTTCTTCTTCAGGCGGCCTCTTCCCTCGACGAAGCTAGTTTAAAGCCCGCCAAACGAGATCAGCCAACCTAGAGGAAAAAATGCGTTTACCCTTGGGTGAGAGATGTAGTCCATCCCACCCCAGCATGCCCTCAGCCCAGAAATATGGGTCATTATCCAGAAATCCAAAGCCCGCCTCGTAGCACCAGCTCCAAAATGCCAGTTAACTACACTGATACAGGCCTCGTGGCATCTACTCCATCCACTTACCAGGAGGATGGAGGAAAATACCACGTGGGCTCCCATCTCCTTGAGTAGATGACCCATGGCCTTGTAGTCTCCCATGATTGTGTCAGTCTTACCCTTAGATGCATCATTAGTCCCCACATGGACCACTACTAGAGGGTAATAGTCCGAGGGCTTAATGATCTTTGGGATGGTCTCTGTGACATCCCAAATCCTTGCGCCGAGCATGCAGCAGACCCTCCAGGACTAGGGGTCGGAGTGACAGATTGGGCCATCAGTTCCCCTAAGGATGGAGTCCCCGATGACCAGAACTCTGCATCTCTTCTTCTTCGGGGGCGGCCTCTTCACCGCCTGTGATGTGGGTGAAGCAGCCTCAATGACTCTGGGGATGTGTTCTTCTACCCTCTCCTCCTGGATGGCCAGGGCTGCATACCTGTTCACAAGGGGGATCTGAGCAGGCACAGCGATAGTATGAGCCACTTTGGCCCTGGACTTGACAGGAACCTGCTGCCATCATTTAGTTGGGCATTTTGCACGGGAGGTCTCTCCTGTGGATTCCTGGCCCTGCAGAGAATGAAAATACATATCAATTTCATTCTCTGCCACCCAAATCCCCCACAGCCTGCTCACCTCATCCTGGAGCTCCATCACCTGCCCCTCCAGAACCTATAGACAGTCACAGGAGGGACAGGCAGGGGGTCACCAGACCTCATCCCTACCTCCGAGATCCCCACCCAGCTGCTCCCACAGAACGGGGGGCAAGTGATTATGTCTAAACTGTAGTCAAAGGCATAACCACATCTCATGGAGACAAACCAACCTAGCTTTCAACTAGCTTTCTTGGGTACTGCTGGAAATGTTACCACTGCAGCATAACACAGTTCAGGCTGCAAAGCCAACCATTTACCCAGCTTCCTGCTGGCAACTCTATCCTTACTGGTATCTGAGCTAGCTCATGTACTCAAGCTGCAGTCACATATTTGATGTATTTGCACTGAGAACATGCACTTCACCTATCTCTTCCAGATCAGTTTTTATGTTATCTTCCCATCATGGCCTTGGTCTACCTCGAGATCTGATACCCACCACCTCAGCTTCCTAAATCTTCCTGACATTCCTTCTCTCATTGGTTCTCATGATGTGTCCTGCCCATTTAATTTGCTCTGGTGTTATCTTGCTCAAGGCATCAGGTCTTCTGTAAAAAATGTCCACAAGCTCTTGGTTATGTCTTCTCCTCCATACTCTTTTTTCTTGTACTGCACTGAATATTTTCCTTAGCACTTTGATTTCAAACATTTGCAGCATTTTTCCATTTCCCTTTGTCAGCTTCCAGGATTCAGATCCATATAAAAGGACAGGGTGAACAATTGTACCATAAAACTGGATTTTAATGTTTCTTGAGATTTTCCTTGATGCCATTATTTTATACAGGCTCAATGGGCATATGTTAGGACTGTAAATTCTTGCCTTAATTTCTACAGTTATTTGTTTGCATCTTTCTTCAGTTTATTTTCATATGAACAAGGACTTTGTTTGTGGCAACTGTAATTTCATTTCCCAACAGTGTAGAGAGTTTTGAACTGTTTAAATTCCCAAAGACTATTAATGTCTTATGAAATATTAGATCCTTCTGTATGCTGAAGTTATAACCATGAAACTCAATGTCCCTGGGTTTATGAGAAGCCATTTACAAAAAGATCTATTACATAAACACAACGAAACATCTAATTTAGAGCAGTGATCATAAGTATCACTTCATTTACAATAGTGCCTGAGTAATGAATAGATTGCAGGATCAGGTACAGAAAAAGGCACTTGGTATATCATTTGACAAACTTGAGGATGATCCTCTGCTAGTCCAGTGCATTTTATAAAATAAGTAGCTGTTGCTAAATGTTCCTGTCAGTGATTTTTGGGCACTTTTCTGTCTAACCCAGGCGGCTTCAAGCATCAGGATGGTTCTGGTGGTTTTATCCTATTCTGTATTTACTAGTTTCAGGTTTCTTGATCTTGCTTTAGCAATTATGTCTTTCAGTGATACTGTGAATGTTGTAGCTGTCAAATCTGTGCCTTGTAAGTGTAGTAGGTCAACAATCTACTTATTTTCCAGCTGTGGATAAAATATTTCTGCCTCTGATTTTAGAGTTTTTTGCGTCTCAGACAGCATCATATACAATCAAGTAATATAGCTGGTCTTTGCTCTCACTCTCAGAATCTCTGGACTCTGAACCCCTGTATTATAAGGCTTGTTGTCAGTGTTCACTGACTTTTCTAGTGCTTATGAAGGTGGTGTTCTAGTGAAGGGTAAAAACAGAGGAAGCTGTTCATAACAAGTCATGTTTTGTACCTTGAGCAATGCCGGCAGCTGGGCCAGTGGTGGAGGCAGACACAAATTTGAGACCACTCTAGTTCTGTGCCTGTGGCTGATGCCCCACTCACCCCTAGTTATGCTACTGGGTAAGAAGTCACAGGGAAATAAATTATTGTTTTGAAGAATTACCACCACCCCACTTCTATTCTCTGGTTTTACTTCTAGACTAGACTATCTTCTTTTTTCCTTTCAGATCCCAAACGAGTTTTACCTTAGAATTATAGAAAAGTAGGGCTGGAATGGACCTTACCAGATTGCCTAGTCTAGTCCCCTGTTCATAGCAGGATCACCCCTATCCAAACATCCCAGTCAAGTGTTTCTCTAATGCTCCAGAACCTCCATAGCTTCTGTGGATAGCCTGTTCTAATGCTTACACACCCTCATAGTGAGAAAGTTCTTCTTAATATCCAACTAACTTTCCCTTGCTACAAAAGATTGTATAGTCTCTTTTTATGACCAGGTTACAAAACACCTGGACTCAGGAGTAGGGGTAGATATCGTTTACTTGGACTTCAGGAAGGCCTTCGATACGGTCCCACCCATACTGGTGAACAAATTAAGAGGCTGTGACTTGGATGATTACACAGTCCAGTGGGTGGCAAATTGGCTAGAGGGTCATACCCAGAGAGTGGTGGTGGACAGGTCGGTATCGACCTGGAAGGATGCGGGCAGTGGGGTCCCACATCAGTGACTTGGACGAGGGAGTGAAGTGTATTCTGTCCAAGTTTGCAGATGATACAAAACTGTGGGGAGAAGTGGACATACCGGAGGGCAGGGAACAACTACAGGCAGACCTGGACAGGTTGGACAAATGGGCAGAAAATGATAGAATGTGATTTAACAAGGAGAAATACAAAGTGCTGCACCTAGGGAGGAAAAATGTCCAGCACACCTACTGCCTAGGAAATGGCCTGCTCGACAGCACGGAAGCAGAAAGGGATCTCGGAGTCCTAGTGGACTCCAAGATGAACATGAGTCGTCATGTGATGAAGTCATCAGCAAAGCTAACTGTACATTATCGTGCAGCAGCAGATGCATGACAAACAGAACCAAGGAGGTGCTGCTTCCCCTCTATCGGGCACTGTTCAGACTGCATTTGGAATACTGCGTCCAGTTTTGGGCGCCACACTTCAAGAGGGATGTGGATAACCTGGAGAGGGTCAAGAGAAGGGCCACTCATATGGTTAAGGGCTTGCAGGCCAAGCCCTATGAGGAGAGACTAGGGCACCTGGACCTCTTCAGCCTCCACAAGAGAAGGTTAAGAGGTGACCTTGTGGCTGCCTATAAATTCATCATGGGGGCGCAGAAGGGAATTGGTGAGGCTCTACTCACCAAGGCACCACTGGGGGTTACAAGAAACAATGGCCATAAGCTAGCAGAGAGAAGATTTAGACTGGACATTAGGAAGAACTTCACAGTTAGAGTGGCCAAAATCTGGAGTTGTGCTCTCCCCTACCCTGGGGGTCTTCAAGAGGAGGTTAGACAGGCATCTGGCTGGGGTCATCTGAACCCAGTACACTTTCCTGCCTGTGCAGGGGGTTGGACTAGATGATCTATTGAGGTCCCTTCTGACCCTAACATCTATGAATCTATGAATCAAGTCCCCTCTGAGTCTTCTTTTCTCCAGGCTGAACAGTCCGAAGTCTTTCAGCCTCTCTTCATATGACCTGCTCTCCAGACCTCTAATTATGTGTGTGGCCCTCCTTTGGACTCTCTTGAGCTTCTCCACATCCTTCCTGAAGTGCGGCACCCAGAACTGGATGCTGTTCTCCAGCTGTGGTCTCACTAAGGCCAAGTACACTGGGAGGATGACAGTTTTGCTCGAGATGCACAGGTAGATTCACGCCACTGTTTGATTCACTCTGCCAGCTATGGCATCACATTGGTGGTTTATGTTCATTCTGTGGTCTATCACATCACCCAGGTCTCTTTCAGTTATGCTGCTGGCAAGCATAGCATTGCTGAGCCTGTAAGTGTGTTGTGGATTATTTCTCCCCAGATGGAGCACTTTACATATCTCCGTGTTAAACGTCAGCAGGTTAAGATCTGCCCACCTCACAAACCTGTCTAGTTCAGCCTGTATTGCCAGCCTGTCCTCAAGCGTGTCCAAATTCTCCCATAATTTGGTGTTGTCCGCGAACTTTACCAGTTCGCTTTTAATACCCAAATCCAAATCGTTGATGAGCAGGTTGAAAAGCACTCGTCTCTGAGTACTGAACCCTGAGGGATGCCACTGGTTGCCTTCCGCCATTTTGACTAAGTTCCATCTATTAATACTCTCTGGGTTCTATGTCGGAGCCAGTTACCTAGCCACCAGACCATAAAGTAGTCAAGGCCGCATCTTCCCAATTTTACCATGAAGACATCATGGGAGACTAGGTTGAAGGCCTTTTTGAAGTCCAAGTATATGACATCAACCTCCTTTCCCCTATCTAGATGACAAATTACCTGATCATAGAAGGAAATGAGGCTGGTCAAGCATGACCTGCCCACAATGAAGCCACGTTGGCTATCCTTTAGAATATTGCCTTCTGTTAGCCTATCAGTAATGGATTCTTTGATAATTTTTTTCAGGGTTTTTCCAGGATTTTACCAGGGACTGTGAGGTCAAGCAGATTGGCCTGTAATTTCCCAGGTCTTCCTTTCTCCCTTTCTTGAAGATAGGCACCACATTAGCCCTCTTCCAGTCTTCTGGAACCTCTCCTGAGTGCCATGAGTCTTCAAATACTTTTCCATAGGTCATGCAATGATGTTGGCTAGTTCTTTTAGTATTCATCCAGTCCAGCTGACTTGTAGATATTCAGGCTCTCTAGGTGTTCCCCCACAAGATCTTCACCAACTATGGGAGAGTGATCACCCCCACCTTGATCACCCTGTATCCTGTCAAGCAGGCTAACACACTTGGACTGGTGGAATACCATCATGAAGTATTCATTTAGGAGTTTGGTTTTGTCCTGAGGATAGGTTATCAGCTGTCCCATTTCGTTCATCAGGGACCCTATATTTCCCTTATTTTTTTCTCCAACTTCCTACATATGTAAAGAAGGACTTTTTGTTGTCCTTGATTCCAGTTGCCAATTTGTATTCAGTTTGTGCCTTTGCTTTCCTGATCCACTCCCTACAGATGTGGGCTATTGCTGAGTACTCCTCTTTGGTGGAAATTTCTGACTTTCATCCGTTATAAGCTTCTCATTTTAATTTCAGGAGGTCTGTGACTTCTCTGTTGAGTCAAGGGAGTCTCCCAGCCTTTTTACTGCCTTTCTTACAAAAAGGAATGGACTTCTTTTGCGCTCCTAGGATCACTTCCTTGAGGAATGACTCTCTTCTTATGCTCCCTTCCTCATCACACCAAGTCCTGTGCAATGGGGTCACCATCGCTTAAACTCTGTTGTATCTGCTGGGGCTCAGCCCAATGAAATATATAGTAAATCATGAGTCTTTTGGCTTTTTTACTAATACCATACATAATTTGTGAGGCACAAAAGTGTTTCAAGCATGTTTGTGGAGTACCTCTGCTAAAACTTGCATCAGTTCAAAAAAAAAAAAAAGATATAAACCCATCAGTGTTTTCAAATTTGCTCCTCATTTCCGTGTTCTCAGGAAGAGCAGGGTCTGGCATTGTAGGAGGGGGAGATGTTCAGGGTCTGCAGGGGGAAGAAGTTGGTGCAGCAAAGGGGCCACCTGATCCCCCCAGATTTATTTTCCCTGCTGTAGCAGTGGGGGGGGTGACAAACTCAAGACAAGCTTCCAATAGTTAGATTCTGTACCTGAAAATGATAATGAATGTGTAATTTTTCCATATATAGAATGTAATTATTGGCGGGGTCTGCTTACAATGAGGCTTGTTTTATATTCAAGTAAATACAATACTTTCAAATACAAGTACAAAAGAGGTGACATCTGGATGGATGGCACCACTATGGAGAAGGATCTGGGAGTCTTGGTAGATCACAGAGTCTGCAGTATGATGCATCTGCAGAAAAGGCAAATGCGGTTTTGGGATGCATCAATAGAAGCATTATGTGCAAGACATGGGAAGTGATAGTGCCTGTCTACTTGGCACTGGTTAAGCCTTATCTAGAGTACTGTGAACAGTTTTGGGCTCCATGAGATTGTCCAGAGGAAGGCAACAAAAATGATAAAGGGCTTGGACAGCAAGTCATACAAGGAGAGGTTGAAGGAGCTAGGCATGTTCAGCTTCCAAAAAAGGTGCTTAAAAGGGGACATGACAGCAGTTTTTAAATGCCTGAAGGGCTACCATAAAGAAGAGGGAAAGCACCTTTTCTCTTTTGCTGCAGAGAAGAGGACATGGACCAATGGCTTGAAGTTGCAGCAAAGTAAGTTTAGATTGGATATCAGGAAAAACTTCTTCACTATTAGGTTGGTGAGGCAGTGGAATAGACTGCCTAGGGAAATTGTGGAGTCTCATCACTGGAGGTGTTCAAGAAGTTGGACAGCCACTGGTCAGGGATGATCTAGGCACAGCTATGCCTATGTTGGGCTATGGATATTTCCTATGCTTCTGGGCTTTGCTAGTTGCCACATGAGGCTGAGAGGGAATTTCCCCTCCCCTGCCACCCCCCTCACCACTAGTACATGTATAAAAGAGGGTTTTTTTAAGCCTTCCTCAGAGGCATTGGGTGTTGGCTGCTGCCAAGGCTGGGGACTGTGACTGGGGTGTGCTAATGCTCCTGCTGAGACTTAAACCCAGAGGTACCTGGCTAGAGGGTCTTGCCATCCCCACTCAGGGTCAGACTGATCACCATATTTGGAGTCATGAAGGAATTTTACCCCATAGCCAGATTGATATGACTGTGGGAGGTTTTTCACTTTCCTCTGTAGTGGGGGGTGTGGCCCTCTGGGATCTCTTGGGCATATACTAATAATCCTTGCCGCAGAACTTTGTCTACCACAGCCCCCCTGCTTTACCTGTGGCAGGTTAGGGTGTTATGTCCTGTGTTGTCAGGCTTGACTGTGTAGTTTGTGTAAGAGGTCAGGATGGTTTGGATAGGTAGGGCATTGGACTGGATGACCTCTGAAAATCCCTTTCAGCCCTACTTTTCTTTGATTCTAAGGTTTAGTGAATATAACCCTAGCATTTCTTTGAGTGCCACACCAAGTGTAAATTTTTACTAATGAAGATATTTGGGATCTTAGGGACCATTTGGGACCATCAACCCTGGCTTTTGTTCCCATTGCCCTTGTTTCTCTTTTCTTTTTTTTAAGGAAAGAGTACTTTTCTTTCCTAAGGTATAAACTTCATTGAACAACAAGAGTGAGTCTTATTCAGTAGATTCATGTGCTAACATCTATGAGTGCATTAAGATTAATGTGGTCGTCAAAGGGAGATATATATTATTTCCCCACAAGACTACAGCATCTTTTTCAGTGCAAACATATTATAATTAGACATTTTAAAGACTTATATTAATTTGTCTGTAAGGGCTACCAGGAACCGTTATCAAAAACTTGTATGAATACCTAATTACAAGGGTGTGCTGTCAAGGAGGGATGTGATCCTACTTCCATTGAAGTAAATGGGACTTTCCCCATTAATTTCAGTAGAAGCAGGTTTGGGCCCCAGAGTAGCAGAAATAAGAGACATTTTTCTTTCCTGCCTCACTGGCAGCATAGATCCACCTTTGCTGAGTCAGCACTTTGTTGCTTCTGACAGGGGAGGCAGCAAGTACTGTTTGGCTATTATCAATATTCATGTAGACATGCAATTTGTGGGTCTTATTCCCTGATGACACATTCCACTGGCTTCAGTAGAGTCATGCCAGCTGAGAATTTGGCCCCATGGTATCAATCCTGTACGATACTTTGCTGAGCCACTTTGCTATCATAACTTATCCCTGGGCAGGGTCATTGTATCACATTTCTGTCTAGCCACTTGGAATTTGAACTTTTCTGTCTCTTGCTCTCTGGGATCATATGGTGTAGTGAGTCTTTCTTACATTTTGTACACTGGTGAATAAGCAGCACAAGCCCAGGTTAAAGTGTTATGTTTAATGCCAAAATCCAAACTGATGTTCACGTGGGTTTGAAGCTAAACTGAAAGTCTGCCCTACCCCTGTTGGAAATAATGTTGGAGTACGTGGCAGAAAAGAAACTGTGCTAATACTTCTGTAACCTGGCTGCACCCCAGAATGTACTTCTCCCCCTTCAATTGGAGTGGATAGGTGGTCAGGCAGGAGTGCTGAGAGAGTGGTCTGCTGTGCAGGCCAGCCCCCACTCTAATCCTGTATGAAGTCAGGCCAAGATAGCTTAACTATTTACAGGTTTATTAATATACAGGTAACAATATTCACAGATTTATAAGAAAGTATTGGTAAATATATACAATATCCAGATCACTCAAATACCATTATGCTCTATAATCAAAGACCCAAGGGACCATCACCCCAAAAGGGCTTGGGTCCCTACAGAGGTAAGAAGTTCTCAGCAACAGGTGAGTGTAACAAAGGTGGATAAACACAGGTATTAATTACCTGTGTACTTACTAACAGGTAAGTTTAGACAAGAACAACAACAACAAATAAATATAGGCAAATCTTAAATAGATGACATAACCTAGGTCACAGTAAAGGATACAATACATAAATAACGTTACAAAATATGAGGTGCAAGTCCCGCCCCCTTCCAGGTAGCTACAGGGCCGGATCCACTGGGCATTCCCTAGGGTGCCTAACCCTGGCTTCTCTCCTAGGGGGAATAATGGGAGGGTTCCAGTACCTTCTTAGCCCCTGATGGCTTCCCCCCATCACTGATCTCTCGAGGCCCCCCTCTTAGGGCTTCCTCCCATGTGGGCACCCATACCCTGGCTAGTCACAGATCCGGGGAGCAGACTGGGAGGGGTTCCTGGAGCCATAGGTGCCTTGTTGGGGCCACCCAGGGCCTTGCTTTCTGTCCTCCGTTGAGGCTTGGGTCTCCTTGTGCGGGTTCTGAAACCCAGGCCCTGGGGGACTTCAGCCATGCTGCACAGGTGCCTCCTGGGTGCCTGGCCGCATCCCAGGGAGGGGGTTGCAAACCCAAGTGGTCTGGTGCTGCTCCCAGAGTTTGGGACGCTCTGCACCACTGCATGCACCGAGTCCTCGGTCGCACGCTGAGGGTAGCAGACCCAAGCTGCCACATGAGCCTCCCAGGGTCGGGTGACTGTGCACTGCCACATGCACTGGGGTTCTCAGCCACCTGCCGAGGGGAGCAGACCCGAGCTGCCGCGTGCAACTCCTGGGGTATGGTGGCTCTGTGCACGGTTATGTCCACAGAGTATCCAGTGACCTGAAATGCCTCCTGCAGCTCCCAGGATCTGACCTGTGCATGGCAGCGTGCACCAGCTGGGGCTGTAGCTGAAGCTGCTCACTGCTCCAGGTCCCACCGAGGGAGTTGTTGGGGGCTCTTCTGGGCTACAGCTGTCACCCACTGGGCAGCTCTTCTTAGCCTCTCCACTGCTTCTCTGTCCCTCGACACATCTGCTGTGTGCTGGGCACACAGCTCCTTTTATTCACTCCGGAGGCTCCGCCTCCGAAGGCTTGTGAAACCTGCAGGATGCAGGCTTCAATCAGGTCTGGGAGGCTCTTTGCACCCTCCCTCCCCCAACGTAAGTGGTGGGGCCGGCCCTGCCAAGCCCTTACCTGATTGGTGGACGGGCTCCACCAATTGAAATGAAGATTTTCTGAGCCCATTTGAGCTGGGCTGAATTGGTAAGGTGAAACACCTCTTTATTACATACAGAAATTTATATAGAGCCATGTGCAGTAAGAGGTAACAGTGGCTGGCCAGCTCCTGTTCTACTACCTGGAAGTGCCTGCCGGTTTCACCAGATTGTCTCCTGACAGGTCATATTTCCTGGACACTCCATGCATCAGGAGGACTTACTTTGTATCACACCACTTACCACTGACTTATAATTTTGGGGAAAAGCACTTCCCCTTGTTTCCCGTCACCAAGATTTTCTCTCTTCCTCAGTCCTCTAACACCATCTTAACTGCATAATTGTTCTTGCTTCCACTGGGACTCAGCTTCACTGTCCTTATACCAGGCCTCACAGTGGCACCAGGGGAACTTCTAGCTCCAGGTGGCCTCCATTTGGGTTGTGAAAGAAATTTTAAGCCCCTCTTTCTGTGGAATGACTAACCTGGAATATCACTCACTTAGGGCACCTATACACAGTGAGGATGCAGTGAGGATGCTCCGATGTGCTGTAATTACACATGGAGCGTGGCAATTACCATGCTTCAGCAGCCCCCAGTGTCTTGTGTATCAGCATCCCCAAGCTGAAAAATGGCAGTGGGGGCGCCTTAACTAAAGTATGGTTACCATACGTCCAGGTATTCCCGACATGTCCTCTTTTTGAGCCCTCCGATCTCCATACAGGTGGGTGTTTTTAAACCTGACTAAATGTCTGGGATTTCGCTTTGCACTGCTGGTGGGAGTAGCAGGAGGGCGATCAGAGGCAGCAGGGAGCAGAGATGTACCTGCCTGCTGCTGTGGAGGTGTGTGCTGGCCCATGTGGTGTCCCTGCTGCCTCTGATCGCCCTCCCCTTGCTCCCACTGGCAAAGCAAAGCAAAATTCTGGACATTTGGTCAGGGCAGGGCGGCAGGGACTGTGGCTGCAACGGGGTGGAGGGTTGCCTGCCCCGCATCAGGGGAAAGGGGTGGGGGGAACTCTGTGGCTGGGCAGTAGCACAGGGGCTGGTGCCTGTGCTCACAGGGGCTGAGCGGCCAGGAGATGCTGCCCAGGGGGAGGCAGGGAAGGAGGTGTGAGGGGGGCCAAGGCCAGGCTGCCTGGCATGGCGCAGCAGCCCTATCCCAGGGTGAGGGATGCCATAAGCCTCCGCTCCTCTTCTCTCTAACTCACGCTGGGGCCAGACACGCTCTGCCATGGCCTGCATGAATCTGAGCCACTGCACTCCAGTGCAGTCAGGACAGGGACAGCTGGGGCCCCTCCGGCAGGGCTGGAGGGACAGGGGGCTGTGGGTCAGGAGTGAGGGACACTGGCAGGTGTTGGGGGGCTGTGGCTTGAGAGTGAGGGGCACTGGCACACCAGGGGGCTGCAGGTCAGGAGTGAGTGGCACCAGCAGGGATGGTGGGTTGAGGGGAGTTGTGTGTCAGGAGTGAAGGGCACCATCATGGCCAGGGGAGCAGGGTACTGTGGTTTGGGAGTGAGGGGCACTGGTAGGGCTGGGGTCAGGGGGTCGGGAATGAGGGGCAGCAGCAGGGCTGGGAGACTGTGGCTTGGCAGTGAGGGACAACAGCAGGAGCGGGGCAGGGCAGTGGAATGTCACTGCCCCCACACCGTGATATTACCCCCCTCACACATACACACATGACAGGTGTCCTTTTTTTTGGACCTGGAAATATAGTAACCCTAAAGCTTGTTCGACAAGCTTTAGTTAAAGCACCCCACTGCCATTTTTCAGCACGGGGACACTGGTACACAAGATGTTCCAGGCACTTTAATTAAAGTCCACCCCCCGCATCCCAGAGCACATGTATAAATGCCCATAGAGATCACTCTTTACCTCCGGCAATCAGTAAGGAGACAAACAACAAACGGATTTATTATGTAGGAGAAAAAATTATACAAGAAAACTGGCCATAAGCTTGAAGACAGAACAAAAAGACAAGTAAAGTTTCTTACCCTCTCATCTGTCTGCCACCTGGCCCCTTGAGGGCCCTGCTAGTGTTTTTAG
>NW_005842809.1:203337-209656 GCF_000455745.1 Alligator sinensis | reverse complement strand
TGCTGATTTCTGCCAGCCCTGACTGCTGGGGACCTGGACTCCTTCAAAGCCTGAGAAAATCCAGACACCCACAGATAGCTTCCTCAATAACTCCAAGTCAGTACACCCCACCCCTTATTAGCAGTCACAGGTCTCATGAGTCACAGAGTCCTCCAGAAATTTCTGTCTCTGGCATTCCTCTGGCTCTCTGGCCATTTCTCTCAGATGCCTTTGCTTTTCTGTAGCAGTTTTTCCCATTGGAAGCCCAACCCAATGTCTCCTTTTATTTGTGACTGGGTATAGCAGTTGTCTTTGCCCTAGTGACACAATGACAAAAGACACTTAGCAGTTTCACTTACTCTCTTTTTCCTTAAGTGTGCATCCTCAGTTCCTCTGACTAAACCAGTGGTAGGCAACCTTTGGCACAAGTGCCAGTGTGGCACGTAAAGGCATTTTGCTTGGCACATGCACCTTAGGGCAGATAGTGGGGAAGGGGCCAGGGCTCTGCTGCCACAACAAGGACTGGGCCCCTTGCAGCCCCTCCACCATCCACCCCTGGCATGCCAACATCTTACACATTGAGGTTGTGGGTGTTTTTGGCATTCTGCCCAAAAACATTGCCAACCTCTGAACTAAACCATGTCCAAAACCATAAATATATATTCAGACAGCATCACATAATTTATACAGTGATGAAAGTGACATAAATGGAAACAACATAACATGGGCTTTTCAATGAGATCACACACACTGTATCAATGAAATAAACTGACAAGAAAACCTGCACAATACTGCACAAACCCACAAATCATAATGGGGTTCATGACAGGGACATGATTTGTCATCTTTACATGCAGCAGACCTTGATGATTTTCTTCCTCACATGTCCTTTCTCCTCCGTCTGCTTCAGCAAAGGTGCAGAGTATGATGGACAGGGGCAGGGGCCTAGCAGAAGGTGGAGGACACACAAAAGTCATCAGTAGGGCAATGATCCAGCCAGCCTGGCATGTCCCAACGCATATCTCCCTTTTTTATGTCTCTGCTGAGTCTTTCCTTTCCAGTCCAAGTGCTGTGATAAGTGAAAGATGACAGGTTGCACATTAGGAGCTCTCTACTCCCAAAGAACACTGCTACATCACCACTTATGGGGATGATCTGTCACTTCTGGCACTATATTACTGTATGTTGTCCACGATGCTTGCAAAATATATTCTATTTTATACAGCACTGACATAATTGGACAGTTATGGTTTAATTACACCCTTAATAAGATATTTCAATTTGAGGCTTGGTTGAATCCTAGTCCTAGTTAAATATAGCCCTAGTTAAATATAGCCCTCAGAGGCTGCAGTCCTCATGGTAAGCATATAGCACAGGAAGCAATGGTACAAGCTAACCTCATCATGTTCCACTAAAGGACCTTCACTGTTACCTAGTGCCAGCTGTGGTTTTGTGATGTGGACTTTTGTCTTTCATGGAGTGGATTGAAGTCCGCAGTTCACTTATAATTACAGTAATTCCTAAACATGTATTACAAAGGCAGGCAACCCTGGCTCATGTGCCAGAGGGTGGCACATGAAGGCATTTTGCTTGTCACACACACCTTGAAGAAGGAGCCAGGACTGCACTGCCATAATAAGCATCAGACCCCTCGTGGCTCTCCCGCCATCCACCCCAGCACACCAACATCTTACAAGCAGAGGTTGCAGATGTTTTTGGCACTCTGCCCAAATATGTTGCTGACCCCTGATGTATTATATGCTGTTAGTGATTAAAAGCCATTTTTTAAAATACTAAAATGAATAGTGGGATTTTCAGAAGTGGTTATATTCCTAACTCCCCATAAGCACCTACAGTTCTCTTGAAAACCATTTTAAATGCCTCACTACATGTTTGAGCATTTAATTACTTTTAAAAGCTTTAGTTACTACTGACCTTGCTAACTTGTTGTGACCAAGCAGAGCAAGAAATAGAATCAATATCTTGTTAGCAGGCCCTTAACACTCAAATATCACATTTTTTATTTAAATTTTAAACACTTCTATGTTCTGATGGCTTACACAAGACAGTTGAAATATGTCAGAAGCTGAGACAGAAGTATATTCTTGCAGTATGTCTGAACATCATAAATCTTTTGAGATTGTGGAACTCTCCTGAGATTTCCAACCTTAGAAGTTACAATAGGTTCATATATACTTAATCCAAAATAAATTTCCAAACATCAGGCATTTTACCCACCACAATGATTTCTCTTTAAGCCTCCACAGAGTTCTTATTTACTTTTTCTAAGCAGTTATTGTAATACTAGCCAATTGCCCATCAAGAATGACAGCGGGGCGGAGGGAGAGGGGACTGGAATGGAGTGCCTAATGCCCCATGCTGCTGCTGTTCTTCCTCTTGCAGAGAGCGGGGTGGGGGAGCCGAGGCCAGCACTGACCTCAGCTCCCCCACTCTCTGTCCAGTCCTTGGTGTGGCTTTGGAATCATGGCAGCGCTGCCCCATGCATGGACCACTCTGATTGGCTGTTTCGGTCAGCCAATCAGAGTGCGAATAAAGCATTACAGACAGACAGACATTAGAAAGAATGTGACTGTAGATCCAATAAGAAAGTAGAAACATGAACTAAAGTAGCAACTGCAGCGCTGGGAAAACTGTCCATGATCTTTAAGCAAAGTAATATAATAACAGTACAAAAATCCATCTTCATAGATTAATGGTAATGGCAACAACATTGTATGCATATTAGTCCTGAACCTTGAATGTAGATGTGGAAAGACGTGGGTATAGGGATCTGAAATGAGGTGTTTTTAAGGATACTGTATATAGTTCATAGGACAAAATAACCAGTGAGAGATGAAATGCAGCTACTGTTGGAATATATCAAGGGCTTGATGTTGCTAAGAAGCAAAATTTAATTTGTTTTGGTCACACTGAGATATTCTGGTTTGGCTAACACAGTATTTCAAAGAAAAGTCTAAAGAATAAGAAAAAGTGGTCTCCCAAGGAAAATGTGAATGGGTAACATTACCACATGGACTGAAAACACCATGACAGATCACTTTACTTCATCAAGGGATGAAAATGTTGGAGACAGCACTATCATAACAAGCTGCTATGATAGTGCCCCGTGACCATGGAGGTTAGGGGAAACTGGCTGACTGATTTTAATATGTGATTTAATATAACTATCTATATGAAATGTCTAAACTGCCAGTGACTATGTAATGTAGTGAGGGCTACACATAGATAGTATGGTTGCTAACAGAACTAAAATTTTGGAGCTTTATATTCAAGTTTAACTACAGCAAAGCAATTCAGCTGCAGAGCTCTATTAACTGCTGTACCTAACAGGTAGAAAGAGACCTTGTTACCACTGTCGTTTATCTCCCAGGCTGAACACCGAAAAACAACTGCAGCTGGCACTTCTCCCCATGCTGCCAAACCCCCACATCTGTGGACTGGATCTAAAGGTTCTATAGGCCAGATACAGCCCATAGGACATAGGTTGTTGACATCTGCCATAGATGATACATTTCACTGGTGAACACTGTGGACGTAGACAGGTTGTCCCAAGATAGTGATTCTCAACCAGGGTACCATGCGATCCTTTTCAGGGTGCTGCAGGGTGTTACTCAATATTAGCACTGTTAGGTGTGCATGATTCACAACATAAACCCAGAGATTTCAAATAGGAATCCATAAGGTTAAAAAAATTCAGACCTGTTGTGGTCTTCCTGAGTTCTTTGCAACATAAGTGCTCTATTATTTTTTTGAAGTCAAAAAACAAGGGAAGGCTAAGAACTGTCATTTTCCAAGCAGTGCCTTGAGTGTAATGAGGTGTGCCTTTATTCTAAAAAGGTTGAGAACCACTGTCCTAAAGAGTTATATGGCTGGCAGTATGGAAATTGCAGGTGTGTATGCTAAAAGCTTTAGGAATCAAAATGGACAAAAAGGAAAAAACATATTAACATGAATTTAACTAATATATACTTCCAGAGATACGGGTGGAAAGAAGCCTAACATTACCTGTTCTGATACTTTTGCTGAATTGCTGTATTTGTACTTTTAAAAGTGGTTATCGATGCGAAGATGCAAAAATGCCGATAGTCAGGAGGCTGGATCCTTATAATCAAGTGTGTAAGCCTGTAGACTCATCTTTTGAAAAGACCAATAGCCAGAGCTTAAAAAATGCATGTTAGTGCACTGGCATGCATAAACCAGTGAAATAACTTTCATATATATTCCTGCAGTTTCAGGGTCACCTGGGACCTAATAAATCTAAATAGCTTGTTAGGTGCAGTTAGGCTGCTCAGAACAGAAAATGCATGCCATATTTTGGTCAAATATGTTATAATCTTTACTTGCTTTTGTAAAATAGCTCTAAGGGTTGTACTGTGCATTACTTTCACTTATCAACTTACAGATGCCACCAGCCTTCATAGTTAGTTAAAAAATGTAGCTGACAAGGAGAAAGAGGGATAATCCAGCATGTTGCATGTTCTTTTGGAGATTTCCATTTTACCTGTAATCATTTGGCAATGTACAAACTGTATGGATAGCTCATAAATATTTGGGTTTCCAAACATCTAAATGCACTTAGTGCTTCAAAATGCTATGGGGCATGTTATTCTCAGAGGTCTCAAAGGTTGCAATTGGAATGTGAATTCTTAACAATCTCAGACCAAGGGAGTTAACAGGTGCTCACCTGATCAGAAAGTGGTATTGGCCAGACTAAAAATGTGCATGAATTGCTGGCAGAAACAAATGTCCATAAACTAACATTATGCTCAGGCTGACGACTGTGTGGTAAGAATGTAGATAATGCCCTGAGGTCAAGAGCAGCACATTGATTTATAAAGCTTGCCAAAATCTCTAAGTTTCCAAGCACAGGAAAACCTAGTTAAAGTAACAGTAGGATAGAATCATAGAACCATGGGACCGGAAGAGACCTGCAAGATCATCAAGTCCAGTCCCCTGACATGAGCAGGAAGTTATTGGGTTTAGACAAGCTCAACAAGGTGCCTGTCCAGCCTCACCATGAACACCTCCAAGGAGGGTGACTGCACCACTACAGCTGGGAGTGTGTTCCAGATTCTGGTGACCCTTACAGAGAAAAGGTGCTTTCTTATGTCTAGCCTGAATTTACCCTCTATTAGTTTATGCCTGTTGGTCCTCGTCCTTCCCTGAGGTGCCTTCCTGAAGAGTTGCTCCCCTATTTCTTGGTGCTCACCCCTGATGTACTTGTAGGCAGCCATCAAGTTGCCTTTCAGCCTTCTCTTACACAGACTGAACAGGCCCAGTTCCTGGAATCTCTCCTTATAGGGCCTACCTTCCATGCCCTTGACTATATGTGTGGCCCCTTTTTGTACCCTCTTGAGCTTATCCACATCCTTCTTGAAGTGCAGTCCCCAAAACTGGACATAGTACTACAGCTGAGACTTCACCAATGCCGAATGCAGAGGGAGAAGCACCTCCCTGGATCTATTGGCCACACATCGGCTGATGCATGCCAGAGTTCTATTTGCCCTTGTGGCAACCTCATCACGTTGATGGCTCATATTCATCTTCCAGTCGATCGTGACCCCCAGGTCTTGTCAGATGCTGTTCCAGCCAGTGTACCACCACCCATCGTGTAGTTATGGTAAGGGTTCTTCCTACCCAGGTGAAGGACTTTGCACTTCTTGCTAAAACTCATCTGATTTCGTTCTGCCCATAAATCCAGTCTGTCAAGGTCATCCTGAATCTGTGCTCCATCCTCTGGTGTGCCCACATTTCCCCCCAGCTTGGTATCATCTGCGGACTTAATCATTGAGCTTTTCACCCCCGCATCCAAGTCATTAATAAATATAAATATATTAAATATATTAAAGAGCATGGGTCCAAGCACTGATCCCTGGAGGACGCCACTGTAGACTGGCTTCCAGGATGAGGCCATCCCATCGATTACAAATCTCTGGGAGTGGCCTCCAAGCCAGTTGTCTACCCACCTCACTTTAGACTGGTCCAGACCAGTACCCTCCAGTTTGAGAGAATCTTGTGGGAAATGGAGTCAAAAGCTTTACTGAAATGTAAGTAAATGACATCAACCTGTAGCAAAACCCCCCAGTTTTTCTTTTTTAATACATATATATATGATAGATATGAATTCCCTCCCCTTCCCCAATTATTCTGGCTTTTCTTTCTCTCCCTCTCTATTCCCTATAGACAAGCATAAGCAAGCTCAGACTTAGGATAAGCTTTAACAGTTTTATTTTGGTAGCAAGTTTTTGGTCTTGGATATCCACTGTTTTATATTGTATTATTATTAGGTTTGTATTGATTCTTACTGTTGTATATTGTA